>NC_079499.1:34745055-35048085 GCF_030052815.1 Hevea brasiliensis | reverse complement strand
AGCATTCTAATGCCATAAGAACATTAATGACCCTTCTTTGGAGTCCTAAAAATTAATTTTCCCTCGGGTCTAGGGTTGCTAACGGCCTTCACCGTCACTTCCCCTTCAGGTTACTCATCCCTGGGGTTTCGGCTCGTTTAACCTTAGTGTATTTCGTTTCTAAAATTTTTCCTTGATTTTTATAAGCATTATTTAGTTTCATTATAACTCCTCACTATAGTCTATTTACAATTTCAAACATTCTAGCTGCCCGGACCGACATTGGTCACCGGAACAGTAGACTGTACGGACTAGCTAAGGTGAGGATGTTACAATTCTAGCTGCCTAGACTGACATTAGTCGCCTGAACAGTAAATTGTACAGACTAGCTAAAGTGAGGATGTTACATATTCAGAGCTTGGAAAAATTAGGGGTGTTACACCCTAATTGGCATAAAACCCTAAGTAATAACTTAAGAAGTAATTAAGGTAGTAAGAGTACACATACCCAAATTTAATATCCTAATCTTTGCTTGGCTCTTCAATATCATCTCTAATCAACTTTATTGCTCTTCCCTTGTGTTTTTCCTAACTTAGTTACTTGGTAACCTTCCTAATCCTTGAAATTTCTTGCTTTAAAGTGGTGCTCTTACTAAAGTGAAGCTTAATTATACTAATTGGAGTGATGAAAGTTGAGATTTGGGTGAGAACTCAAGCTTGAAGAAACAAAAATGGTGGAAGGGAGAGAAGAGGTGGTTTGGCCACTTGAAGAAGAAAAAGAAGATGATGGCTTTTGTTTTTATAATTAGATATTTATATTATTTAATTCCCTATTGCAAACTTGTAAATATTGGTGAATGACAAACTTGTAATTATGGTGAAAATCATAATCATTACATTTTACTATTCTTTAATTATGTTTAATTTTCCTAATTATGATTAATTAAATTAATCCCACTTCATTAACTTAATTAATCTCATTTTTTTGTCAATATTTAACTTTTCAATTTAATGGACCAAATTTTGCTCTTACCAGGTTTCTCTTCATCTTTTCCATAATGTCTGATAAGTCCTTAACTTCGTTTTTCACTTTGGTTTTTACTCTGCTTATTTGAACTTATTTCTTTTCTTTCCTTTAACTTATTAATTCATAATAATGCTTCAATTAAGCCTTAATTATGAATCTTACAAGGTCCTGCATGAATTAGAATAGGAACCAGACTCATAGTCACTTCCTAGTGATGTTACCCATCGCCGGGACTTGTACACATTTAACTGATTTATACTCCACTTCTTTTATTTTTTCTTCGAATTTACTTGATCTTTATTAATTTAAATTATGAATCCTTACTTAAATTTAACTTTGCTTGTCTTTATTAATTTAAATTATGAATCCTTACTTAAAGGTAAATCCTTACTTAAATTTAACTTTGCTTGTCTTTATTAATTTAAATTATGAATCCTTACTTAAAGGTAGTTCCAGACATCCCAGCCTTCGAGACAGACGTTAATCGCTAGAATAGTTGAATGTACGAGACTCTCTCAAGTGGGGCATTACAATTCTTCTCCTCTTAAAATAAATTTTGTCCTCGAAATTTGCCTGGTATTAAACTCTAAATAGTTGTGGATGTTACCTCCTCATATCCTCTTTGCATTCCTAAGTGGCTTCTTCTTTGGAGTGGTTCCTCCATAACACCTTCACCAGAGGAATTTGCTTATTCCTTAACTGCTTTGTCTCCTTTGTTAGAATAGCCATGGGCTTCTCATCATAAGTAAGATCTAGATTAACTTCAATGGACTCCAATGGTAATATGTGTGAAGGATCTAACCTATATCTTCGAAGCATGGATACATGGAAACACTATGAATCTTATCCAACTCTGGGGCAAGGTAAGTTTATATGCCAATGGACCCACTCTTTCTAGAATCTCATATGGTTCTATGAAGCGAGGACTCAATTTCCCCTTTCTCCTAAATCTCATGATCTTTTTCCATGGTGAAACTTTCCAAAACACCTTATCACCTACATTATACTCAATGTTTCATCTCTTCAAATCTACATAAGACTTCTGTCGATTAGATGCAACTTTTAGTCTATCCTGAATGATTCAAATTTTCTCCTCAGTCTGCTGCAGAATCTCTGAGCCAATCAATTTTTTTTTTTGCCACTTCATCCCAACATAAGGGATTTTTACATTTTCTGCCATACAATGCTTCATACGGAGGCATTCTAATGCTTCATACGTAACTATTATTATAAGAAAATTCAATCAAAGGAAAGTGTATATCCCAACTTCCTTTCAACTCAATATCACAAGCCCTAAGCATATCCTCCAAGATTTGAATTATTCGCTCAGATTGACCATCTGTCTGTGGGTGGAATGTTGTGCTGAAATTCAATCTAGTTTCTAGGGTTTTTTGAAGACTACCCCAGAATCTAGAAGTAAATCTTAGATCTTTATCAGATACAATAGATACTAGCACTGCTAGTAGTATGCCCTAGAGTATATCATTTAGTATGTATCTTGTACATGTTTTATTAATAAAAGGCATTTTCACATTTTCATTTATATAATATATTTATGTGTAATAGAAAAGGTCCATTGATATTTTGTTAAAAATTCTATTCTTAAGTTGTTAAGAATATGAGTGACAGTATTTCTAGCATAAAGTATCATAAATTGGTTCACAATCGAGGATACTTCACACAGGACATGACTTATCCAGAAAGATTATATTCATATTTGTTCTCAATGTATTTATATGAGATATAAATAAGATGGAATGGTGAGTCTCATGCTATATAACAAACATGATAGGCACTTATGCATGATAAATAGGTCGAACCAGTGACATTTATGACAAGCACATGGAGTTTACTCTTGTCAATGCATTGTTATAAATCATATCAGTGCATATAATCTTTAAACCTGAGATAGCACAGTTATCTTGTATATAGGTGGTTTGAGTTTGATACTGCTTTCATACTTGTATTGTGTATGGGTATATGGGCATGTGTTGGCTCCTACTAGTTATATATGGAGGTAGGTGTTGATCAAGATGGAATATGTTACCCTAAGTAAATAGGGATAAAATCCTACGTTCATTTAATTGTTCTTGATATTTCAAGTTCCTGGCCAGGACAGATAGATTTAATCAGAAAAGAGTTTCTGATGAGAAAATCTTTTTAATCAAGAATTGGAATTAAAAGAGAACATAATATTCATAGCAAATAGAGTTTGACATAAACCATGACTCCAGCTCAAATTGGGATTTTGTAACAGAGAGATTCTAGTGTATGGTAACATATGATTATAGGTTCATTTAAGGTAAATCTTATTACTAGTTGGGTAGCTATGGCATGCTATGCTAGGTGTTAACCATAGTATATGAGCTGCCTAAAATGATTTAGAGAAATCATTTATGGTAAGAAAGAGTTCTGATGATATTAAGAGTTGATATCATATCTCATTGCTAATTAGTGATGAGCCTAGTGAGTCACACACATACACAAGTGATCACCAAGTTAAATGTGATTTAATTAATTATTTAAAGAGTTTAATTGATTAATTAAATAGGTTTGATTTGCAATTAGATTGCAAAGTCCCTAGCATGGCTTGAAACCAAATCTATGTTATTGGATGTATAACATAGTGTTTAAATTTATATTTAAAGTGTTTAAACTTGAATTTAATTGTGAGAAATTAATTAATAGAGATTAATTAATTAATTTATGTTTGATATAAATTGATTAGAAGAAGAGAAATAATTATTTTGGTTTGAGAACTCAAAATTAAGACACAAGAGTATTTTGGTCATTTCACAGGGTGACATGTGGCACCATGAGATGGTGACACATGGCACTACACATAAGCTTGCCATTTGTCTTTTAATCATGTAAGATGATCAAAGTTAAGATTAAATCTAGGTTTGACACTTGGCACAATGTGATTAGGTCAATTAAACCTAGAGTCAATTAGAAGGCGACATGTGGCAAGGGTTTTAAGTGATGACCTAGCTATATAAGGGAAAGGATGAAAAGAAAAATCACAAGCTGCTGTTTATTTCTTTTGTGCCGCCACCCAAGGAGTCCTCTTCCTCTCTTCTTCTTCATCTCTCATCAATTCAAAGAGAATTTCCAACATTCTCTTGAATTAAAAATACTAGAAATCATTTATAGTGTCCTGTATGCATCTATAACATCTCTACAGGAAAAACCTAATTTTCTAATTAATTGGAAAGGCTTGAGAAGCTGTTCAAGGGGCTGCCATTGGGGATCTTGGTGTGGACAAGCTAGAGGGACAGCATCTGGTGTCCTAGGTGCATCCCAAAGGTGCCAAAAATAACTGCAGTGCATCAAAAGGTTAGTGCACTTATTCTTGATCTAATCTAGGGTTCTAATGAATTAATTTGTTAATTCTAAAATCTTAAATGGCAAATGTAGATCAAAAAATATATTAAAAGAGTTTTAATATGTTGTTTAACGTTGAAATTAAATAGATAAACAATGAATCTTGCATGATGCATGACGCCCTAGAAGAAAAATTTTGAATTCAATGATCTAAACTTATATTTTTCATGCTTTCGCTCCTTCAATTGGTATCAGAGCCACTATATGATTTAATTGTGTGATTTGATCATGAGATGATTGTTTCATGCTTGTTTGGAGTCACCATAGGTAGCGGCTTCCATGGTTATGCAAACCTATGATGCGCATGGCTGTTTGGGCTTGAATGTGGGCTTTGTTTCAAGGCCCATAATTAGGCCCATGACTAATTAAAGTGTTTAATTAGGAGTTTTAATCACACAATTAAATTTTAATTTAAATCTGAATTTTTAAATTTGTTTGAATGTGATTCAAATCTGAATTTTTAAATTTATTTGAATTATATTCAAATCTGGATTTTTAAGTTAAATATGAGATATTCAATTTAATTTAATTATATATGTTTTATTTAATTGTTAAATAATGATATGCATGATGGATGATCATGGACAATAAAAGACCAATGTGATTGGATTTATTTCTTTTATGTTTCTTTGGGTTGTAAATTAATTAATTTATTTTAATTTATTTTGGTGGCATGTATTATAAAGGTTGTAATAATTTTAGGGTTGTAATTTCATTTGTTTCATTCTTGTAAATTTGCCTTGGTTTGCCAAGGATTACTATGTAATTGGATTGCAAGAAGATCAAGGAGGTCAAGAGCATTGGTGGGACCAGTGAGAGAAATTCAAGATCAAGTGTTGATTATATACTCCTTCAGCAACTCTTGTAATATGAATGAATGAAATGCACCTAGGAATGCCCTGATTCAATTCTTAGTGGCTCAGAATTGAATCCCTTAGAAAGTTCATGATCATACCATATTTATTATCCATGAATGCATGAGATGTAGGGAATGTATGCAAGTATATGATATATGCATGCTAATTGGATAATGTGCAAAGTGAGACCTTAATAGTAATTAGGACGACCAGAAAATCTTCCAAACAAATGATTAAGTTGGATATGGTATAATTAAAATAATTATAACATGGGCCCTCCATTAAGGCAATTATTTTAAGAAATTTTAAATACTTGCATATGATGCAATTAATTTAAGAGTTTTTCTTAAGAATAATTGTTAAGCATGAAATATTGTAAATATGTAAATGGTTTGGTGGCCAATATTGGATGTACCTGAGGACATTAAAATTATTTGCATGTTTCCTGGCTCAATGAGATCAACTTAACTAATGCAAGATAAGTCAATAATGGATGTACCTGAGATTTTGAACATTAGGGGCTAGGTAAAGGATTGAACCTCACATGAGATGTGATGGGTAAGGAGTTGCTCACTTATAGTTTATTGTAATTCCAATAATGGATGTACTTGAGGATGATCAATAGGATTATAAGAATTCAATCACCCACTAGGATTTCCGTTTTCTACTTTGGAAGTATAGGATTCGCTAAGTTAGTGGGAGGACCAATTTGATTAAAAGACCATAATCATTTCAGTTAATTACATGATACATTTACTAATTAATTTGGTTATTTTCTGCAGTTAATTTTCTGATAATAATGAGCACACTACAACCACCACCATCCAATATCCTTGCAAGCATACTTGATCGCAATAGGTTGACAGGACCTAATCTATCTGATTGGCTAAGAAATTTGAAACTTGTCCTGAACCTTGAACATATAAGATATGTTCTAGACTCAAATGTTTCTGGTCCCTTACCTCCAGAGGCCACTCAAGAGGAACATGAAACTTTGGACAAGTGGAAGGAGCATGACATGAGAGCCAAATGTCACATGCTTTCTTCTATGAGTAATGAGTTACAAAAGCAGCATGAAAACATGCAGAGTGCAAGTGAGAACCTCCTTCACCTACAAGAGTAGTATAGTGAGCATAGCAGGAATGCTAGGTGTGAGATATCTAGACAGCTATTCCGCATGAGGATGTCTGAGGGACAAAACGTTGGGGATCATGTCCACAAGATGATTCAGCTAATTGAGCAGCTGGAACATCTTGACTTTAACATAGATTTCTAACTACAAACGGATTTGATCCTTCAGTCCCTTCCTGAGTCATTTGGGAATTTTGTGACAATTTTCCATATGACTAAGCAGGAATGTACCTTGGCTTGTTTACTCAATATGCTGGTTATTGCCCAAAAGAATATGCCAAGCAATAAAGGAAAAGAGGTAGCTTTGATTGCATCTACTTCTGCTAGAAAGTCCAATAAGAAGAAGGGCAATAAGAAAAAAAAACCTCAAATTCCTAATCCTTCCAAGAACATAGCTAAGCAGAAAGGGAAGACCAAAGCTAATGGAGGCAAAGGAAAGTGTTTCCACTGCCAGAAGGATGGGCACAGGAATAGGAACTACCCAGAGTATAGCAAGTAGTAGCAGCTTGCACTAATGAGATATTAAACTCTGGGTTGGCAAAAGCTCGACTGTTGAAGCTTTAGTCATAGGATTTAAATTTTTATACATGTGTGGACATGTTTGGTATTTAAATAAGGTCTTGCATGTACCTGGTGCCTTTTAAGAACATCATTTCTATATCTAGTTTGACTAGAGATGGTTATGAATTTCAGTTCATAAATGATGTTTGCAATATTTATTTTAGAAATAAATATGGTGGTTCGGGTTATATGCATGATGGACTTTATTATCTAGATAATAATGTTAAATACAAATATAATGCAAGCAAACTAAAAGAAGGCAATGCCATGATAAAAATCAACTCAAGTTCAAAATATATTTGGTACTTAAGGTTAAGTCATGTTGCAGAAGGTAGGATTGCAAAACTGAAGAAAATGAGGATTTTATCCTCATTGGGTTTTGGACCTACTCCAACTTGTAAATCCTGCCTTCAAAGCAAAATGACCAGATCACCCTTTGTTGGACAAGGGCTAAGAGCTAAAAATATTTTGGAGCTAATACATAGTGATGTATGTGGTCCATTTAAAGAAATGGCTAGAGGCAGTTTTCATTATTCTACTACCTTTACTAATGATAAATTAATGTCTGGGTATTTGTATTTGATGAAATACAAACATGAATCCTTTGAAAAGTTCAAAAAATTTAAATCTGAAGTAGAAAATCAAACAAGAAAAAGTATTAAAGCTCTTCGATCAGATCGTGGAGGTGAATACTTGAGTACTGAATTTAATGAATACTTGAGAAAGCATGGCATTGTTTCCCAGCTGACTCCTCCAGGAACACCACAGCTAAATGGTGTATCTGAAAGGAGAAATCGTACCTTATTAGATATGGTACGTAGTATGATGAGCTATACTGATATGTCAAAACCAAGTCTTAAGCATGTTAAGATTTGAGGTTGTCCAGCTCATATCAAAAAGTCGAACACTGATAAATTGGAAACCAAATCAGAAAAGGGTCGATTTGTTGGATATCCAAAAGATAATTTTGTATATTATTTTTATTTACCTATATCACAAAAGGTTGTGGTAAGTAGAGATGCCACATTTCTTGAACAACAGTTTGTTTAAGAAGGAGACAAAGGAAGGAAAATAGAATTAGAATTAGAGAATTCTAACCAACCAACAGATCAGATGGATATGGATTCATCTAGTCAACCTCACCTCTTGATCAAACATCTGCAGCTGGTGACACATGGCACTACACATAAGCTTGCCATTTGTATTTTAATCATGTAAGATGATCAAAGTCAAGATTAAATCTAGGTTTGACACTTGGCATAATGTGATTGGGTTAATTAAACCTAGAGCCAATCAAAAGGTGACATGTGGCAAGGGTTTTAAGTGATGATCTAGCTATATAAGGGAAAGGATGAAAAGAAAAATCATAAGCTACTATTTATTTCTTTTGTGCCGCTACCCAAGGAGTCCTCTTCCTCTTTTCTTCTTCATCTCTCATCAATTCATAGAGAATTGCCAACATTCTCTTGAATTAAAAATATTAGAAATCGTTTATAGTGTCCTGTATGCATCTATAACATAACTAAAGGAAAAACCTAATTTTCTAATTAATTGGAACGGCTTAAGAAACTATTCAAGGGACTGCCATTGGTGATCTTAGTGTGGACAAGCTAGAGGGACAACATCTGGTGTCCTAGGCGCATCGCAAAGGTGCCAAACACAACTGCAGTGCATCAAAAGGTTAATGCACTTGTTCTTGATCTAATATAGGGTTCTAATGAATTAATCTATTAATTTTAAAATCTTAAATAGCAAATGTAGATCCAAAAACATATTAAAAGAGTTTTAATATTCTGTTTAACATTGAAATCAAATAGATAAATAATGAATCTTGCATGATGCATGACACCCTAGAAGAAAAATTTTGAATTCAATGATCTAAACTTATGTTTTTCATGCTTCCGCTCTTTCAAGCACTCCATGTAATCTCACCACTTCATCAATATATAGCTTAGCCAACCTATCCAGACTATAATCCATCTTCACTAGTAGAAAGTGTGCAAATTTAGTCAACCTGTCTATAATTACCCAAACTGCACCATGACTCTTTTGAGTACAAGGAAGTCCTATCACAAAATCCATGGCAATCCTTTCCCATTTCCATTCGGGGATAGGCAGTGGCTTTAACAATCCTGCTGGTACTTGGTGTTCTACTTTCACTTGCTGATAATTTAGGCATTTAGCTATTTTCTTTGAATAAGAATTTCTAAAAAAGATTTCTAGTGTCCTAAATACCCATTAACCTTCATTAAAGCACTAAACCCCATCATCAAGTGATTGGCAAAGCTTGAGATGCAATATTTGGGGCTGCCATAGTTGCTTCTTGGTGTGCTTGTGGTGGACAAGCTAGAGGGACAACATTTGGGGTCCTAAGAGCATCCTAAGATTGTATCAATTGTGCATTAACATGTTAGTATCTAAAAATCCCTCTTTTAGTTAGGGTTTAATTGAATTAAATGTTAATTTATAATCTTTAATGGCAAATGAAATTTTAATGCATGCTAAAATATGTTTTGGTATGCAATTGGGCATTGGAAATTGATTAGGTTTATAAGAAACATGGAATGGTGCATGTAACCTTATAAATAATTTTTGAAATTCAAGGTTCTAATGTCCAATAATCACGCTTCCACTCCTTCAATTGGTATCAGAGCCACTATATTTGCTATTGAGATCGAATATGAGGTTTAATTGTGTGATTGGATCAAATTTAGATTGATCTAAAGTTGTTTGGGTGCTCATGTGTGGCGGCATGAATGTGAAACACACCCCAAGGGTGTGTTTGGAGTATGGGCTTGGTTTTTAGGCCCATAATTAAGCCCATACCTAACTAAATTGTTTAATTAGCAATTTTAATCACACAATTAATTTATGAAAATTATTTTCATAGAATTACAATTGATAAAGGGTTTCTAAATTTAAATCATTTGAATAAGATTCAAATCTGAATATTTTTTTTTTTAATATGTGATATTCAATTTAATTTTTGGTATGTATATTTTATTTAATTGTTAAATTTTAATATGCATGATGGATAATCATGGACAATAAAAGACCAATATGATTAAATTTATTTCTTTTATTTTTCTTTGGGTTGTAAAATAATTAATTTTATTTTAGTGGCATGTATTATAAATGTTGTAATAATTTAGGTTGTAATTTCATTTATTTGAGGACTTTAAAGTCCATATTCTTATAAATTCGCCTTGGTATGCCAAGGATAACAATGTAATTGGATTGCAAGAAGATCAAGGAGGTCAAGAGCATTGGTGGGACTAATGGGAGGAAAACAAGATCAAGGGTTGATTATATACTCCTTCAACAACTCTTGTAAAATGAATGAATGAAATACACCTAGGATGTGACACCCCTTACTCGTCTATAGTGTAGCCGAGCAAGGCATATCACACTCGGTGCCAGAGCACCCTATCTTATCTTACTTTATTCCTTTAATAATTTTGTTCTTGTTATAATTTAATATCAATTATTTTTCCATGGAGAAACCAGCGGAGTTTCCACTATTTTATTTCCATTTGGCGTATTTTACTATTCACTTGGAAGAATTTTTTCAATAACATTCTACAATAAAAATCTCATCAATTATTCTCATAATCATCTCATATTTCATTAATCATCCATATATTTCAATTCTGTCTTCAAACCTATACAATCTCATTCATACTCAAATTATATAAGCAAAATTTTTAAATTTCATTAATTTACATGCTTTACAAAATAATTATATAATTTCATAATTTACATGATATATAAATTAATTACATATGAAAAAGCTAATTTATTAATTTACATCACATTCCTATTAATTACATTTTCATAATCTATATTACAATACTATAACTAAGCATTTTATACAACATACAAATTATGACCTATATGGGCCCTATCTATATGCATTGCTGAGGAGGTGACAACCTTGAATACTCTGCAGATCAGAACTCTAAAATCTCTGTTTAATATTCGCTGGGCTTTACTTTTAGTACCTGCGTAAGGAAACAAATCCATCGCACTAAGCATTGCTGCTTAGTGGTGCAATAATATAATAAAGAAAATAATACATAAATAAAGAAAGACTGAAGTATAATTATAACCTATAATTTAGATCCTTGGATATCAATTAAATTTGGTATGATATTTCTAATATCAACTATCTTATATTCTATTTTGTCCCTCTTTAGAAGTGTTGAGTTTATACAGTAATAATATTCGATATACAGATTAATTATAAGAGTATTGTATTTTCGGTTCCTACAATTTTGAAAATTTTATTTGCACTCCTTGATTCAGTTATGTTTCTATTGCTAATCTTTTTCTCATTTCATTCAACACTTTCTAATGTTTTTAATTACTAATATTCTAAAAAAATTTCAATAATTTACACAGCCCAGGTAACCTATGACAGGCTAACTAAACTGGATAACGGGTCATTGCACTAGACACCGCAGTGTCTTGGGCTGTCATACCATGGGACGTGTAAGCTCAGTATGTCAACCACGTATGCAGTTAGTATGGCTAAAAAGCCATGATAACATATCAGTAGGGCTAAAAGCCATGATAACAAGTAATCGGGCATAAAAGCCATGAGTGCGGGCATAAAGCCATAAATATAGGCATAAGCCTTATGCAGTACTGCTAAGATAATACTCTATTACCATGCCAATCTATCCAATCTGACACACATATCTAGGCAATACGCGGGCACATAGTT
This sequence comes from Hevea brasiliensis, assembly GCF_030052815.1. Lineage (NCBI taxonomy): Eukaryota > Viridiplantae > Streptophyta > Magnoliopsida > Malpighiales > Euphorbiaceae > Hevea > Hevea brasiliensis. Next base: position 35,036,421 of record NC_079499.1, on the reverse strand, counting down.
ACCATTAAATGTTAATATATTGTGTTTTATGATTTCATTATTTCATGACAAATTCCAATTATAATTTATACATTCATTTGATCATTCATATGATCACAATTCACATCAATTATCCTTCTATACCGTTGTACTTAAAGTATTAGTCCTTTCTATAATAATGAGAACTAATGTCTCATTCATACATTAATATGATTCATTTATTCATTCATTATGTCATTCATATGATCACAATTGATAACAATTATTTTATTATATATTCCATTATATATATTTGTTATAACATTCTAAACTTTATTTCCTAGTGGAAATACAATATCTAGACTCATTTTCATCCAATTCATATATTCAAGAATTTCATTATATAATTCACAATTTATCAATTATATCATCTATTTTTCCTTTATAATTTCTTATTTAATTTATTACATCATTTTACATGTCCCTAGGTTCAACATTTTCATTTATATTGATTTCCAAACCACATTTCAAAATTTATTAACAATGTCTCCTAAGTTCTATTTGTGATGAGAATACAATTCCCATCTATATATTCTCATAATTTAGGTATACATTAAATCCTTTAAGTGGGGTACCATTGACCCCATTAGCAACTTAAGTTTTTGGTAGTTACTATTCACTTAACCATTTCCCTTCAAAGGTTGACTTTTTAATTCATAATATATATACAAATATTTGATACATATTTATACCACATTTTGGGTTCTAAGTTTTTTGGCATTGATTGCCAATTGCAAATCAAAGCCTTCTAGAAGTATTTTCAAAAATTCAGTTTTTGTATCTTATGTTTACTATTCTACTGGTCTAAGCTACAATGAGAATTTGGCAAATGTTTCCTCACCAAAGTTGTTCCTTTATGTGTCTTCTTTAATTTCCTTTTTGAATCACTCCATTTGGAGTTTTGTAGCTCAAGTTATGGTTAATTTACCATAACTGACCGGATTAGTCTTTACCTAGATTTTCTAGGCAAATTTGGTTCTGCCAGATTTGGTATCCTAAATTGGACCAGCAATTAGAATTAGTTAGGTTCAGAATTTGAGTTTGTGTCCTTCATGAACATTGTTATAAATTATCTAAGCTTTCTATTGATATAAAATTCAGGTCATTTAGATATTTCTACACTGAGTTATAGCCAAATGAACAAACATTGTTGATTTGGTCAATTTTCTAGGGCAGTATGTGTGTTACCCATATTAGGTCAATTTTTAGGGTAACTTAGGTTGGTTTTCTGGGCATAGTTTCTTCACTAAAAATGTGGCTTTAGGTCTTAAATTTCATCTCCAATTGGCCTCACACCAATTGGAGCTGTCTAGCTCTACGTATGTTCATTTAAACACACTGGACTCATAGGTCTAGAATTCCCTGCACAAAAACAACAATTCCAATACCACCTTCCCACACTACTACCATCCACAAATCACATTCCATGAACTTCAATCAGTCCATAATTGGTCTCAACATCAATAATTTATCAACATATCATTAAATTCCAAATTTTTATATCAAACCCTAGCTCCAATTCAAGATTTACACAACATATATCACATTAGGCATACTAATCAATTTTTAATTGATGTCTGCACATCAAACACCATTTCTAAACCATTCAAATCCTTCATAACCCTCAAAATCTCACTCCCATAAGGCTGGAAAAAATTCCATGAAACCTAAGCATGCATATTTACTTCATTTTTAATCTATTTCTAACCTAACTTAACTTGAATTCATGCTTAAAAAGGAATAAAGGTAAGAAATATGGCACTAACCTTGTCTGATAAAATTTCCAACTTGATAAAATTTCAATTCTTCTCTTCTTTTTACTACCTAGATGATGTTTAAGGTATAAGAAATAATTTTAGTGAAACAAGCAAGTTGTTTAATGGGATTTTTACAATAAATTTCTAGTGAGAAGGTGAAGCAAAAATAGAGTTATGGAGAAAGATATGGGCCTCGGTTCAACAAGGAAGAAGAAGCAGAATTTGCTTTCTTAGTTTTGACTTATTTTTCCCCTTTTAAAGAAATTTAAGTATGTTGTTGAATTGTGATTGGTGGAGGCATGTTAAATGACATCATCTTATGTCATAATTCCAATTTTTATTCATTTTTTTTTCTTTTCTTTCCTATTCATTTTCAATTTAATTTTTAGCAATATTTATTTATATTTTATATCATATAATTCACTTATTTAAATGGACAATTTAGTAAAAAATCATCTCTATAGGCGAAATGATCAAAATATCCTTCGTTTGGCTTAAGGAGCCAAAATCGTCTGTACCAATTGATAAAATTCTCCTAACCTTTTCTTGGCATTCTAATGCTACCTAAAGCTCCGTAACTCTTCTTTGGTGTCCCAAAAATTATTTCACAAAATTTCCCTTGGGTTTAGGGCTACTAGCTATGAAGACAGCAACTTCCCGTTATGGTCATCCATCACCGGGGTACCTGCTCATTTAACTTTGTTGTATTTCATTTCTAAAATTTTTCCTTACTTTTTCTTACACTTATTTGAATTATTCATGACTCCTCACTCTAGTTTACATATAGTTCCAGACATTCCTATTGTCCGGACCAACATTAATCACTGGAACAGTCGAATGCACGGACTAGCTAAATTGAGGGTGTTACATAGGAATGCCCTGATTCAATTCTTGGTGGCTCAGAATTGAATCCCTTAGAAAGTTCATGATCATACCATATTATTTGTTTATCCATGTATGCATGAGATGTATGTGAATGTATGCAAGCATATGATATATGTATGCGAATTGGATAATGTGCAAAGTGAGACAATAATAGTAATTAAGTCGACCACAAAATCTTCCAAACAAATGATTAAGTTGGAAATGGTATAAGTAAAGTAATTATATCATGGCCCTCCATTGAGGCAATTATTTTAAGAAATTTTAAATACTTGCATGTGATGCATTTAATTTAAGACATTTTCTGAAGAATAATTGTTAAGCATGAGATGTTGTAATTATGTAAACAGTTGGTGGCGAATAATGGATGTGCTTGAGGGCATTAAAATTATTTGCATGTTTAATGACTCAATGGGATCAACTTAACTAATGCAAGATAAATCAATAATGGATGTGCTTGAGATTTTGAGCATTAGCAGCTAAATAAATGATTGAACCTCACATGAGATGTGATAGGCAAAGAGTTGCTCACTTATAGTTTATTGTAATTCCAATAATGGATGTGCCTAAGGATGATCAATAAGATTATAAGAATTCAATCACCCACTAAAAATCCATCCAACTAGGATTTCCATTTTCCTACTTTGGAAGTGTAGGATTCGCCAAGTTAGTACGAGGACCAATTTGATTAAAAGACCATAATCATTTTGGTTAATTACTTAATATATTTACTAATTAATCTAGTTATTTTCTGTAGTTAATTTTCTGATAATAATGAGCACACAACAACCACCACCATCCAATATCCTTGCGAGCATACTTTATCACAATAGGTTGACGGGACCTAATCTTTCTCTCAGAAATTTAAAACTTGTCCTGAACCTAGAATGTATTGGATATGTTTTAGACTAAAAGGTTCCTAGTCCCTTACCTCCAGAGGCCACTCAAGACGAACTAAACACTTTGGACAAGTGGAAGGAGCATGATATGAGAGCCAAATGTTACATGCTTACTTCTATGACTATTGAGTTACAAAAGCATCATGAAAATATGCAGAATGCAAGTGATATCCTCCTTCACCTATAAGAGTTGTATGGTGAGCACAACAAGAATGCTAGGTATGAGATATCTAGACAACTATTCCGCATAAGGATGTCTGAGGGATAAAATGTAGGAGATCATGTCCACAAGATGATTCAGCTTATTGAGCAGCTGGAACATCTTGATTTTCACTTGGCTTTCCAACTGCAGACGGATTTGATCCTTCAGTCCCTGCCTGAGTCATTTGGGAATTTTTTGATAAATTTCCATATGACAATGCAAGAGTGTACTTTAGCTGGGTTGCTCAACATGTTGGTTATTGCCCAAAAGAATATGCTAGGCAATAAAGGAAAAGAGGTGGCTTTGATTGTATCTTCTTCTTCTGCTGGATAGTCCAAAAAGAGGAAGGGCAATAAGAATAAGAAACCTCAAATTCCTGGACCTTCCAAGAAGATAGCCAAATGGAAGGGCAAGACCGAAGCTGACAAAAGCAAGGGAAAGTGTTTCCACTGCCAGAAGGATAGGCACTAGAAAAGTAACTGCCCAGAGTATCTTGCTTCTCTGAAGGACAAAAAGGATAGACCTTCAGAAAGTATGCCTATGTTTTGTTATTTAGATTCTGACGATACTCATATTTTATCTACAGCTTAAGTTTTAGATACTGGTGCTAGTTCTTACGTTATTTTATATATTTAGGAATTAGCAAGTAATAGCAGCTTACAGTCATGAGATATTAGACTCCGGGTTGGCAATGGCTCAACTACTGAAGCTTTAGCCATAGGATCTAAATCTTTATACATGTATGGACATGTTTTGTATTTAAATAATATTTTGCATGTACCTGACGCTTTTAAGAACATCATTTCTATATCTAGTTTGATTAGAAATGGCTATGAATTTCAGTTCACAAATAATGCTTGTCATATTTATTTTGGAAATAAATGTATTGGCTTAGGTTATATGCATGATAGACTTTATTATTTAGATAATAATGTTAAATACAAATCTAATACAAGCAATCTAAATGAATGTAATGCCATGATAAAAATCAACTCAAGTTCAAAATATATTTGGCATTTAAGATTAGGTCATGTTGCAGAAGATAGAATTGCAAAGCTGGAGAAAATGGGGATTTTATCCTCATTGGGTTCTGAATCTACTTCAACTTGTGAATCCTACTTTCAAAGCAAAATGACTAGATCACCTTTTGTTAGACAAGGGCTAAGAGCCGAAAATATTTTGGAATTGATACATAGAAATGTATGTGGTCTATTTAAGAAAATGTCTAGAGGCAGTTTTCATTACTTTATTACCTTTACTAATGATAAATCAAGGTTTGGGTATTTGTATTTGATGAAATACAAACATGAATCCTTTGAAAAGTTCAAAGAATTTAAATGTGAAGTAGAAAATCAAACAGGAGAAAGTATTAAAACTCTTCAATCAGATCGTGGAGGTGAATACTTAAGTACTGAATTTGATGAATACTTGAAAGTGCATGACATTGTCTCCCAACTGACTCCTCCAGGAATGCCACAACTAAATGGTGTATCTGAAAGGAGAAATCATACCCTATTAGATATGGTATGTAGTATGATGAGCTATACTGATATGCCTCTCCTTTTGGGGATTTGCATTAGAATCAACTTTGCATATTCTGAATAGGATTCTATCAAAATTAGTCTCTTCCACACCTTATGAGACATGGCATGGAAGAAAACCAAGTCTTATGCATGTTAAAATTTGGGGTTGTCTAGCTTATATTAAAAAGTTGAACACTTATAAATTGGAAACTAGATCAGAAAAAGGTCGATTTGTTAGATATCCAAAAGAAAGTTTTGGATATTATTTTTATTTGCCTACATCATAAAAGGTTGTGGTAAGCAGAGATGCCATAGTTCTTGAACAACAGTTTATTCAAAAACGTGGCAAGGGAAGGCAAATAGAGTTAGAAATGGAGAATTTTGACTAACCAATAGATCAAATGGATATAGATCCATCTAGTCAACCTACACCTATTAATGAAACATCTACAATAATTCCTAGTAGATCGACCAGGATATCTCACCCACCAGTGAGATATGATTTTCTTCATGAAGATGAACAAGAGTTGTTTACTCATAAAGAAATAGATCACGGAGATGATCCTCTTACCTATGAAGAAGCTATATCAGATATAGATTCTTCAAAATGGAATGAAGCTATGAAATCTGAAATTGATTCCATGTATAAGAACCAAGTTTGGGACCTTGTTGACCCACTTGAAGGTATTGTACCTATAGGGAATAAATGGGTTGTTAAGAAGAAATTTGGTTTTGATGGAAAGGTAGAGACCTATAAAGCAAAGCTAGTAGCGAAAGGGTTTCGCCAAAGGCAAGGAATCGACTATAAGGAAACTTTCTCACCAGTTGTCATGCTTAAATCAATTAGGATTCTATTAGCAATAGCTGCATATAATGATTATGAGATTTGGCAGACTGATATCAAAATAGCTTTTTTGAATGGATACATTGATGAAAACATGTTCATAGAATAGCCTAGGGGTTTTGAATCCTAAGATAGTTCCAAGGTGTGCAAGCTAAAGCGATCTATTTATGGGTTAAAACAAGCTTCAAGGAGTTGGAACATCCATTTTGATGAAGCCATTAAGTCATTTGGTTTTATGAAAAATGTGGATGAGCCATGTGTATATAAGAAGGTTAGTGATAGTGTTGTCACTTTCCTTGTCTTATATGTGGATGACATTTTATTGATAGGTAATGACATAGGTATGTTGACAACTATCAAGGTATGGTTGTCAAATACATTCTCCATGAAGGACTTAGGGGAGGCAACCTATATTCTTGAAATTCACATCTATAGAGATAGAGCGAAAAGAATAATTAGTTTATCCCAAAGTCTATACTTGGAAAAGGTGTTAAAGAGGTTTAACATGCTTAATTCCAAGAGGGGATTGTTACCAGTGAGACATGGTATCCACCTTTCTAAAGAGATGTCTCCAAAGACACTAGAAGGAAGAGATAAAATGGCCAAGATTCCATATGCTTCGGCTATTAGAAGTTTGATGTATGCAATGATGTGTACTAGGACGGATATCGCATATGCTGTTAGTTTGACTAGCAGGTTTTAATCCAATCTAGGCTTGGAACACTGGATAGCTGTCAAGAATATCCTTAAGTACTTGAGAAGAACTAAGGATTTATTCTTGATTTATGGAGGTGGTGACTTGCAATTGGATGGTTATATTGATTCTGATTTTCAATCATATATCGATGATAGAAAGTCTACCTCTGGGTTTGTGTTCATTTGTAATGGAGGTACAGTCAGTTGAAAGAGTTCTAAATATAGTACGACTACTGATTCCAATACCGAGGCTGAGTATATTGCTGCATCAGATGCTACAAAATAGGCTGTTTGGATAAAGAAGTTTGTGATAGAACTTGCAGTAGCTCCTTCCATTGAGATAACAGTTTCTCTCTACTATGACAACAATGGAACGGTCATACAGGCTAAGGAACCCCAGTCTCACCAGAAATCCAAACACATAGAAAGGCACTGCTACATTATCAGAGAGATAGTTGGGCGAGGCGATGTAGCCATGCAGAAAATAGCATCAGCTAAAAATCCAGCTGATCCATTTACAAAGCCTATGTCACAAACTCAGTTAGACCGACATATTGAGAAGATGGGTCTAAGATATTGCAATGAATGGCTCTAGTGCTAGTGGGAGATTGTTAGTAGTATTTATTAATAAAAGGCAATTTCACTTTTCCGTTTACATAATATATTTTTGTGTAATAAAAAAGGTCCTTTAATATTTTGTTAGAAATTCTATTCTTAAGTTGTTAATAATATAAGTGATAGTATTTCTAGCACAAAGTATCATAAATTGGTTCACAATCGAGGATACTTTATAAAGGACATGACTTATCCAGAAAGAATGTAATCATGTTTGTTCCCAAGGTATTTATATGAGATATAAATAAGATGGAGTAATGAGTCTCATGCCATATAACAAACATGATAGGCACTTATAAATGATAAGTAGGCCAAACCAGTGACGCTTATGACAAGCATGTGGAGTTTACTCTTGTCAATGCATTGTCATATATCATACCAGTGTATATAATCTTTAGACCTAAGATAACACAGTTATCTTGTATATAGGTGGTTTGAGTTTGATACTACTTTCAACTTGTACTGTGTATGGGTATATGGGCATGTGTTGGCTCTTACTATTTATATATGGAGATAGGTGTTGATCAAGATGGAATCCATTATCCTAAGTAAATAGGGATAAAATCCTATGTTCATTTAATTATTCTTGATTTTTCAAGTTCCTGGCTAGGATATACAAATTTAGTTAGAAAAGAGTTTATGACAAGAAAATCTTATTAATCAAGAACTGGAATTAAAAGAGAACATAATGTTCATAGCAAATGGAGTTTGACATTAACCATAACTCCAGGTTGAATTGGGATTTTGTAATGGAGAGATCTAGTACATGGTAACATATGATTAAAGGTTCGTTTAAGGTATTCCTTATTACTGATTGGATGGCCATGGCATACTATGGTAGGTGTCAACCATGGTCTATGAGATGCCTAAAATGATTTAGAGAAATCATTTATGATAAGAAAGAGTTCTAATGATATTAGGAGTTAATATCATTTCTCATTGCCAATAATTAATGAGCCTAGTAAGTCACACATTTACACAAGCTAATCACCATTTAAAATGTGATTTAATAGATTAAATAAAGAGTTTAATTAATTAATTAAAGAGGTTTGGTTTGCAATAAGAATGCAAAGTCCCTAGCATGACTTGAAACCAAATCTAGGTTATTGGATGTATAGTATAATTTAAATTTATATTTAATTTGATTAAATATGAATTTAATTATGAGAAATTAATTAATGATGATTAATTAATTAATTAATTTATATTTGATATAAATTGATTTAAAGAGGAGAAATTATAATTTGGGGTTGAGAACTCAAATTAAAGAGTAAAGGTAAATTAGTCATTTCACATGACATGTGGCACCATGAGATGGTGACATGTGGCACCAAATGACCTTGCCATTTGTGTTCCAATCATGCAAGATGATAAAAGTCAAGATTCAATCTACCTTTGACACTTAGCTTAATGAGATTAAGTCAACAAAAGTAAGATTAAATCTAGTAGTGACATGTGGCAAGAGGGTTAATGAGATTTTAACCTAAGTATAAAAGGAAAATAAAGAAGAAACAAAATTAATTCTTCTTCCTCTCTTCAAAGTGGATGCGCCTTTGGAGAGTCCATCTCCTCTCTTCTTTTCTCACTTGATTCAAAGAAAAATCCCTTGTTTTCTTTGAATAAGAATTGCTAGAAAAGGTTTCTAGTGTCCTAAATAACCATTAACCTTCACTAAAGCACTAAACCCCATCTTTAAGTGGTTGGCAAAGCTTGAGAGGCAATATTTGGGGCTCCCATAGTTGCTTCTTTGTGTGCTTGTGGTGGACAAGTTAGGGGGACAACATTTGGAGTCCTAAGAGCATCCTAAGATTGCATCAATTGTGCATCAACAAGTTAGTATCTAAAAATCCCTCTTTTAGTTAGGGTTTAATTGAATTAAATGTTAATTCATAATCTTTAATGGCAAATGAAGTTTTAATGTATGCTAAAATATGTTTTGGTATGCAATTGGGCATTGGAAATTGATTAGGTTCATAAGAAACTTGGTATGGTGCATGTAACCTTATAAATAATATTTGAAATTCAAGGTTCTAAAGTCCAATAATCACGCTTCCACTTCTTCATTAGCTACAAATTTCACAATGTATTTTTTCATCCCTATCCATCAGTAATGCTCTTTTATAGTTTTGTACATTTTAGTCCCACCAGAATGCATGATAAATGGTGAATCATATGATTCCTGTAAGATAATCTGCTTCAATCCAACATCATTAGGAATGCACATTTTACCCTTGTATAGCAACATGCCTTCACCATTTAATAAAAATTCTGGTTTTTTGCCATCCCGACCCTCTTCCATTAACTTCAGGTAACTATAATCATTCTGAGCTGCTACTTTAATCTGTTTAGTTAGTATTGGCTTCACTTGCAAAGCAGCCAAAATCCACCCATCAGTATCTATCACCAATTCTGCATGTAATGCTCTTAAGTCATGCACCATAGATAGGGGTGAAACTTTCAAGCTAGCTATGGTCTTATGACTTAAGGCATCTGTCACTACATTAGCTTTCCTTGGTTGATAATTAATGAAATAATCATAATCTTTTATCAACTCCAGCCATCTTCTTTGCCTCAAATTCAGTTCCTTCTGAGTGCCCAAATATTTCAAACTTTTATGATATGAATAAATGTAACATCTTTCCCCATACAAGTAATGTCTTCAAATCTTAAAAGCATAGACAATTGCTAGAAGTTCCAAATCATGGGTGGGACAATTCCTCTCATGTGGCTTAAGCTGGGGTAAAGCATAGGCAATGGCATTCCTATCTTGCATCAACACACAACCTAGTCCATTATGAGAAGCATCACTGTAGATAGTATACTCTTTACCTGGTGTAGGTAAAGTCAAGATTGGAGCTTCAGTCAAACACCTTTTTAGCTTATCAAAGCTCTCCTGGCACTGGTTAGTCCATTGAAATTTTATATCTTTCTATAGCAACTTAGTTAATGGAGATGCCAACATAGAAAATCCCTTCATAAATCTGCAATAATATCCAGGTAAAGCAAGGAAACTGTGAACTTCTGTAACATTCTTCAATGATTTCCAATTAAGGATAGCTTCCACCTTACTAGGATCCACTTTAATTCCCTTTGCTTATACGATATGCCCTAAAAAAGCAATCTCTTTTAGCAAAAACTCACACTTAGATAATTTAGCATACAGCTGCTTCTCCATCAAGATCTGCAATATAATTCTCAAGTGTTTATCATGCTCCTTCGCATTCTTCGAATGCACCAAAATATCATCAATAAACACCACTACAAACTGATCAAGTTATAGCCTAAAGATTGTGTTCATTAGGTTTATAAATATAGCTAGAGCATTAATCATCTGAATGGCATCACAAAAAATTAATAGTGGCCATATCGAGTCCTGAAAGCAGTCTTTGGAATACTTTGCTCCTGCACCCTCAGTTGATAGTCCCCCAATCTCAAATCTATTTTAGAGAACACAGCTGCATCTTTTAACTAATCAAACAAATCATCAATCCTGGGCAGAGGATATCTATTCTTCATTGTCACTTTATTTAGTTATCTGTAATCTATGCACAAATGAAGAATATCATCTTTCTTCTTAACAAACAATACTGGTGCTTCTTACGGTGACACACTAGGGCGTATGAACCCGTTATCAAGGAATTTTTATAATTGCACCTTTAATCCTTTCAATTATACAGGCGCCATCCTATATGGAGTGATGGATATTAGCTCCACTCTAGGCATAACCTCAATCTCAAACTGCACTTCTCTTAGTGGGGGCAATCTTGGCAACTCATTAGGAAAACATTTGGAAAGTCACACACTGTAGGGATATCCTTAAGATCTAAACTCCCCATACGTGTGTCTACCACATGTGACAGATAAGCCTCACACCCCTTTCGAATCATCTTCTTAACTAGTGCAGCTGAAATGAGATTAGAGGGCAACAACTGTCTCTCCCCTTGTATTACCACATCTGTATACTCAGGAAGGCCAAAAATGACTGTTTTTGATCTACAGTCAATCATTGTATGATGCCTGGATAGCCAATCCATGCCCAAAATAACATCGTGAAGGGCATCTCGATCAAATCAGACAAAAATATGTGGCCTTGAATCACTAATGGACAATTTTGATATAGTCTATTCACTTTCACCTCTTGTCCTAATGGGCTAGTCACCAACACTGTTAGTAGTATGCCCTAGAGCATATCATTTAGTATGTATCTTGTACATAATTTTATTAATAAAAGGCATTTCCACTTTTCCGTTTACATAATATATTTATGTGTAATAGAAAAGGTCCATTGATATTTTGTTAGAAATATTATTCTTAAGTTGTTAAGAATATGAGTGACAATATTTCTAGCACAAAGTATCATAAATAGGTTCACAATCGAGGATACTTCATAATAAGGACATGACTTATCCAGAAAGATTGTATTCATGTTTGTTCCCAAGTTATTTATATGAGATATAAATAAGATGGAATGGTGAGTCTCATGCCATATAGCAAACATGATAGGCACTTATAAATGATAAGTAGGCCGAACCAGTGACGCTTATGACAAGCACATGGAGTTTACTCTTGTCAATGTTTTGTCATAAATCATATCAGTGCATATAATCTTTAGACCTGAGATAGCACAGTTATCTTGTATATAGGTAGTTTGAGTTTGATACTGCTTTCATACTTGTACTATGTATGGGTATATGGGCATGTGTTGGCTCCTGCTAGTTATATATGGAGGTAGGTGTTGATCAAGATGGAATCTGTTCCTCTAAGTAAATAGAGTTAAAATCCTATGTTCATTTAATTGTTCTTGATGTTTCAAGTTCCTGGCCAGGACAGATAGATTTATTCGTAAAAGAGTTTCTGATGAGAAAAATCTTTTAATCAAGAACTGGAATTAAAAGAGAACATAATATTCATAGCAAATGGAGTTTGACATAAACCATGACTTCAGCTTGAGTTGGGATTTTGTAACAGAGAGATTCTAGTGCATGGTAACATATGATTATAGGTTCATTTAAGGTAAACCTTATTACTAATTGGGTGGCCATGGCATGCTATGCTAGGTGTTAACCATGGTCTATGAGGTTCATAAAATGATTTAGAGAAATCATTTATGGTAAGAAAGAGTTCGATGATATTAAGAGTTGATATCATTTCTCATTGCCAATTAGTGATGAGCCTAGTAAGTCACACACATACACAAGTTATCACCTATTTAAATATGATTTAATTAATTAATTAAAGAGTTTAATTGATTAATTAAATAGATTTGGTTTGCAATAAAATTGCAAAGTCCCTAGCATGACTTGAAACCAAATCTAGATTATTGGATGTGTAGTATAAATTAAATTTATATTTAAAGTGTTTAAATATGAATTTAATTGATGAGAAATTAATTAATAGAGATTAATTAATTAATTTATATTTGATATAAATTAATTAGAAGAAGAAAATAATTATTTTGGGTTAAGAACTCAAAATTAATACACAGGGCATTTTGGTCATTTTATACAGTGACACGTGGCACCATGAGATGGTGACACATGGCATAACACATAAGCTTGCCAAATATTTTTAATCATGTAAGATGATTAAAATCAAGATTAAATATAGGTTTGACACTTGGCACAATGTGATTGGGTCACTTAAACCTAGAGCTAATCAAAAGGTGACATGTGGCTAGGGTTTAATATGTTAACCTAGCTATTTAAGTGGGGTTATGAAAAGAAAACATAACCAGCAGCCTCTCCTCTCATATGTCACGCCACTTTGAGCCTCTCCAGCTATTTCTCTTCATCTCTCATCAATTCAAAGAGATTAGCCATCAATCTCTTGAATTAAGAACACTAGAAATTGTTTCTAGTGTCCTGATTGAATCTCTAATCTCTTAAAAGGCAGAACTTGAATTTCTAATTAATAGAAAAGGCTTTAGAAGCTGTTCAAGGGCTGCCATAGGTGTTCTTGGTGTGGACAAGCTAGAGGGACAACATCCGTGTCCTCAAGACGAATCTCAAAGGCGCAGACACTGCAAAGACATCAAGAGGTTAGTGTAATCGTTCTTGATTTAATCTAGGTTCTAAAATTAATCTGATTAATTTTAAAATCTTAAATGGCAAATACAGATCCAAAACATATTAAAAGAGTTTTAATATGTTGTTTATCATTGAAATCAAATAGATAAAAATAAATCTTGCATGATGCATGTGACCCTAGGTGAAAATTTTTGAATTCAATGGTATAATCTTGTGTTTTTCACGCCTGCCTTCAATTGGTATCGAGCCACTATATTTGCCATTTAGATTGTTGATTATATAATTTAATTGTGTGTTTGATCATGAGATCAAGAGATTCATTGCTGGTTGGATCATGAGATGTGGCATCACACATGGAGAAGCCACCATTGGTGGCGGCAACAATGGTTCCATGGGTGATTCAAGGTTTGGCTTTTAATTCTGCAATTGTTGTATGATCTAAGGCCTATTCTTTGACTAATTAAAGTGTTTAATTAGTTGTTTTAATCACACAATTAAATTATGATTCAAATCAGAATTTTAAAAAATGTTTGAATGTGATTCAAATCTGAATTTTAAAAGTTGTTTGAATGAGATTCAAATCTGAATTTTTAAAGTTGTTTGAATCATATTTAAATCTGATTTTTTAAAATTGATTCAATAAAATTCAGATCTGATTTTTTAAAAAATATTTGAATGTGATTCAAATCTGATTTTTTAAAAATTGTTTGAATGTGATTCAAATCTAAATTTTTGAAGATGTTTGAATGTGATTCAAATCTGAATTTTTAAATTTGTTTGAATGAGATTCAAATCTGAATTTTTAAATTTATTTGAATCATATTCAAATCTGAAATTTTAAGTTGAATATGAGATATTCAATTTAATTTAAGTATGTATGTTTTATTTAATTGTTAAATAGTGATATGCATGATGGATGATCATGGACTATAAAAGACCAATGTGATTGGATTTATTTCTTTTATGTTTCTTTGGGATTGTAAATTAATTAATTTATTTTAATTTTTTTTGGGCATGTATTATTAAGTTTGTAATATTTTTGGGTTGTAATTTCATTTATTTAAGTTCTTGTAAATTCGCCTTGGTATGCCAAGGATTACTATGTAATATTGGATTGCAAGAAGTTCAAGGAGGTCAAGAGCATTGGTGGGACCAGTGGGAGGAATTCAATATCAAGTGTTGATTATGTACTCCTTCAGCAACTCTTGTAAAATGAATGAATGAAATGCACCTAGAATGCCCTGATTCAATTCTTGGTGGCTCAGAATTGAATCCCTTAGAAAGTCCATGATCATACCATATTTACTGCTTATCCATGAATGCATGAGATGTATGGGAATGTATGCAATTATATGATATATGCATGCTAAATGGATAATGTGCAAAGTGAGACCTTAATAGTAATTAGGATGACCATAAAATCTTCCAAACAAATGATTAAGTTGGAAATGCTATAATTAAAGTAATTATAACATAAGCCCTCCATTGGGGCAATTATTTTAAGAAATTTTAAATAGTTGCATGAGATGCAATTAATTTAAGAGATTTTCTTAAGAATAATTGTTAAGCATGAGATGTTATAAATATGTAAATGGTTTGGTGGCCAATATTGGATGTACCTGAGGACATTAAAATTATTTGCATAATTACTAGCTCAATGGGATCAACTTAACTAATGCAAGATAAGTCAATAATGGATGTACCTGAGATTTTGAGCATTAGGGGCTAGGTAAAGGATTGAACCTCACATGAGATGTGATGGGCAAGGAGTTGCTCACTTATAGTTTATTGTAATTCCAATAATGGATGTACCTGAGGATGATCAATAGAATTATAAGAATTCAATCACCCACTAGAAATCCATCCAACTAGGATTTCCGTTTTCTACTTTGGAAGTGTAGGATTCGCTAAGTTAGTGGGAGGACCAATTTGATTAAAAGACCATAATCATTTTGGTTAATTACATGATACATTTACTAATTAATCTAGTTATTTTCTGCAGCTTAATTTTCTCGATAAAAATGAGCACAAAACAACCACCACCATCCAATATCCTTGCAAGCATACTTGATCACAATGCATTGACAGGACCTAATCTGTCTGATTGACTAAGAAATTTGAAACTTGTCCTGAATCTTGAACATATAGGATATGTTCTAGATTCAAATGTTCCCGGTCCCTTACCTCCAGAGGCCACACAAGAGGAACATGAAACTTTGGACAAGTGGAAGGAGCATGATATGAGAGCTAAGTGTTACATGCTTGCTTCCATGAGTAATGAGTTACAGAAGCAACATGAGAACATGCAGAGTGCTAGTGAGATCCTCCTTCACCTACAAGAGTTGTATGGTGAGCACAAAGAGAATGCTAGGTATGAGATATCTAAACAGCTTATTCCGTATGAGGATGTCCGAGGGATGTAATGTTGGGGATCATGTCCACAAGATGATTTGGCTGATTGAACAGTTGGAACATCTTGACTTCAACATGGATTTCCAACTACAAACGGATTTGATCCTTCAGTCCCTTCCTGAGTCTTTTGGGAATTTTGTGACAAATTTCCATATGACTAAACAGGAATGCACCTTAGCTGAATTACTCAACATGCTGGTTATTGCCCAAAAGAATATGCCAGGCAATAAAGGAAAAGAGGTAGCTTTGGTTGCATCTTCTTCTGCTGGAAAGTCCAATAAGAAGAAGGGCAATAAGAAAAAGAAACCTCAGATTCCTGGTCCTTCCAAGAAAATAGCTAAACAGAAAGGGAAGACCAAAGCTGACAAAGGAAAAGGAAAGTGTTTCCACTGCCAACAGGAAAGTGTTTCCATTGCCAGTAAGAAAGTGTTTCCACTGGCCAGAGTATAGCAATTTAAATGAAAGCAATGCCATGGTGAAAACCAACTCAAGTTCAAAATATATTTGGCACTTAAGGTTATGTCATGTTGCAGAAGATAGGATTGCAAAAACTGGAGAAAATGGGGATTCTATCCTCATTGGGCTCTGAGCCTACTCCAATTTATGAATCTTGCCTTCAGGGCAAAATGACTAGATCACCCTTTGTTGGACAAGGGCTAAGAGCTGAAAATATTTTGGAGCTAATACATAGTGATGTATGTGGTCCATTTAAAGAAATGGCTAGAGGGGGCTTTCATTATTTTATTACCTTTACTGATGATAAATCAAGGTTTGGGTATTTGTATTTGATGAAATACAAACATGAATCCTTTGAAAAGTTTAAGGAATTTAAATCTGAAGTAGAAAATCAAACAGGAAAAAGTATTAAAGCTCTTCGATCAAATCGTGGAGGTGAATATTTGAGTACTGAATTTGATGAATACTTGAGAGAGCATGGCATTGTTTCTCAGCTGACTCCTCCAGGAACGCCACAGCTGAATGGTGTATCTGAAAGGAGAAATCGTACCCTATTGTATATGATACGTAGTATGATGAGCTATACTGATATTCCAATCTCCTTTTGGGGATTTGCATTAGAATCAGCTTTGTATATTCTAAATAGGATTCCATCAAAATCAGTTTCTTCCACACCTTATGAGATATGGCATGGAAGAAAACCAAGTCTTAAGCATGTTAAGATTTGGGGTTGTCCAAATTATATCAAAAGTCAACACTGATAAATTGGAGACCAGATCAGAAAGAGGTCGATTTGTTGGATATCCAAAAGATAGTTTTGGATATTATTTTTATTTGCCTACTTCACAAAAGGTTGTGATAAGTAGAGATGCCACATTTCTTGAACAACAGTTTGTTCAAGAAGGAGGCAAAGGAAGGCAAATAGAGTTAGAATTGGAGAATTCTGACCAACCAACAGATCAGATGGATATAGATCCATCTAGTCAACCTATACCCGTTGATGAAACATCTACAGATGTTCCTCGTAGAACAACCAGGGTATCTCACCGACTAGTGAGATATGGTTTTCTTCATGAAGAAGAACAAGAGTTGTCTACTCATGAAGAAGTAGATCATGGGGATGATCCACTTACCTATGAAGAAGCTATATCAGATATAGACTCTTCAAAATGGATTGATGCTATGAAATCCGAGATTGATTCCATGTATAAGAATCAAGTTTGGGATCTTGTTGACCCACCTGAAGGTATTGTACCTATAGGGAACAAATGGGTTTTCAAGAATAAAATTGGTTCTGATGGAAAGGTAGAGACCTATAAGGCAAGGCTAGTAGCGAAAGGGTTTCGCCAAAGGCAAGGAATAGACTATGAGGAGACTTTCTCGCCTGTTGCCATGCTTAAATCAATTAGGATTTTATTAGCAATAGCTGCATACTATGATTATGAGATTTGGCGATGGATGTCAAAATGCCTTTCTCAATGGATACATTGAAGAAAACATTTTCATGGAACAACCTAGGGATTTGAATCCCAAGATGGTTCCAAGGTATGCAAGCTAAAGCGATCCATTTATGGGTTTAAAGAAGCTTATAGGAGTTGGAACATCCGCTTTGATGAAGCCATTAAATCTTTTGGTTTTATCAAAATGAGGATGAGCCATGTGTATATAAGAAGTTTATTGACAAAGGCTATCACTTTCCTTGTCTTATATGTGGATGACATACTGTTGATGGGTAATGATACAGTATGTTGACGACTATAAAGGTATGGTTGTCAAATACATTCTCCATGAAAGACTTAGGAGGCAACATATATTCTTGCGATTCGCATCTATATAGATAGAGCTAAAATAATAATTGGTTTATCACAAAGTCTATACTTGTAAAAGGTTTTAAAGAGGTTTAACATGCTTGATTCCAAGAGAGGATTATTACCAGTGAGACATGGTATCCACCTTTCTAAAGAGATGTCTCCAAAGACACCAAGAAAGAGATAAGATGGCCAGATTCCATATGCTTCGCTATTGGAAGTTTAATGTATGCAATGTTGTGTACTAGGCCTGATATCGCATATGTCGTTAGTTTGACTAGCAGTATCAATCCAATCCAGTTTGGAACATCGATAGTCACAAGAATATTCTTAAGTACTTGAGAAGAACTAAGGATTTATTCTTGATTTATGGAGGTGGAGACTTGCAATTGGATGGTTATACCGATTCTCGATTTCCAATCGATATCGATGATAGAAAGTCTACCTCTAGATATGTGTTCATTTGTAATGGAGGTGCGATCGGTTGGAAGAGTTCCAAACAGAGCACGATCGCAGATTCCACTCATCGAGGTCGAGTATATTGTCGCATCGATGTCGCAAAAGAAGTCGCTTTGGATGAAGAAGTTCGTGATGTAACTTACAGAGTTCCTTCCATTGAGTCAGCCCACTACATCGTGACAATAATGGAGCAACATACAAAGCTAAGGAACTAAGGTCTCACCAAAATCCAAACACATAGAAAGGCACTACCACATTATCGTGAGATATAGTTGGGCAAGGCGATATAGCCATGCGCAGAAAATAACATCACTAAAAATTCAAATGATCCATTCACTAAGCCTTTGTCACAAGCTCGCTTAGACCGACATCTTGAGAAGATGGGTCTAAGGTATTGTAATGAATGGCTCTAGTGCTAGTGGGAGATTGTTAGTAGTATGCCCTAGAGCATATCATTTAGTATGTATCTTGTACATAATTTTATTAATAAAAGGCATTTCCACTTTTCCGCTTACATAATATATTTATGTGTAATAGAAAAGGTCCATTGATATTTTGTTAGAAATATTATTCTTAAGTTGTTAAGAATATGAGTGACAATATTTCTAGCACAAAGTATCATAAATAGGTTCACAATCGAGGATACTTCATAATAAGGACATGACTTATCCGTAAAGATTGTATTCATGTTTGTTCCCAAGTTATTTATATGAGATATAAATAAGATGGAATGGTGAGTCTCATGCCATATAGCAAACATGATAGGCACTTATAAATGATAAGTAGGCCAACCAGTGACGCTTATGACAAGCACATGGAGTTTACTCTTGTCAATGTTTTGTCATAAATCATATCGATGCATATAATCTTTAGACACGAGATAGCACAGTTATCTTGTATATAGGTAGTTTGAGTTTGATATCGCTTTCATACTTGTACTATGTATGGGTATATGGGCATGTGTTGGCTCTGCTAGTTATATATGGAGGTAGGTGTTGATCAAGATGGAATCTGTTCCTCTAAGTAAATAGAGTTAAAATCCTATGTTCATTTAATTGTTCTTGATGTTTCAAGTTCTGGCCAGACAGATAGATTTATTCGTAAAAGAGTTTCGATGAGAAAAATCTTTTAATCAAGAACTGGAATTAAAAGAGAACATAATATTCATAGCAAATGGAGTTTGACATAAACCATGACTCCAACTTGAGTTGGGATTTTGTAATGAGAGATTCTAGTGCATGGTAACATATGATTATAGGTTCATTTAAGGTAAACCTTATTACTAATTGGGTGGCCATGGCATGCTATGCTAGGTGTTAACCATGGTCTATGAGGTTCATAAAATGATTTAGAGAAATCATTTATGGTAAGAAAGAGTTCGATGATATTAAGAGTTGATATCATTTCTCATTGCCAATTAGTGATGAGCCTAGTAAGTCACACACATACACAAGTTATCACCTATTTAAATATGATTTAATTAATTAATTAAAGAGTTTAATTGATTAATTAAATAGATTTGGTTTGCAATAAAATTGCAAAGTCCCTAGCATGACTTGAAACCAAATCTAGATTATTGGATGTGTAGTATAAATTAAATTTATATTTAAAGTGTTTAAATATGAATTTAATTGATGAGAAATTAATTAATAGAGATTAATTAATTAATTTATATTTGATATAAATTAATTAGAAGAAGAAAATAATTATTTTGGGTTAAGAACTCAAAATTAAGACACGAGGGCATTTTGGTCATTTTATTGTGACACGTGGCACCATGAGATGGTGACACATGGCATAACACATAAGCTTACAAATATTTTTAATCATGTAAGATGATTAAAATCAAGATTAAATATAGGTTTGACACTTGGCACAATGTGATTGGGTCACTTAAACCTAGAGCTAATCAAAAGGTGACATGTGGCTAGGGTTTAATATGTTAACCTAGCTATTTAAGTGGGGTTATGAAAAGAAAACATAACCAGCAGCCTCTCCTCTCATATGTCACGCCACTTTGAGCCTCTCCAGCTATTTCTCTTCATCTCTCATCAATTCAAAGAGATTAGCCATCAATCTCTTGAATTAAGAACACTAGAAATTGTTTCTAGTGTCCTGTTTGCATCTCTAATCTCTTAAAAGGCAGAACTTGAATTTCTAATTAATAGAAAAGGCTTTAGAAGCTGTTCAAGGGCTGCCATAGGTGTTCTTGGTGTGGACAAGCTAGAGGGACAATATCTGGTGTCCTGAAGACGAATCTCAAAGGCGCAGACACGCTGCAGCACCTCAAGAGGTTAGTGTAATCGTTCTTGATTTAATCTAGGGTTCTAAAATTAATCTGATTAATTTTAAAATCTTAAATGGCAAATACAGATCCAAAAACATATTAAAAGAGTTTTAATATGTTGTTTATCATTGAAATCAAATAGATAAAAATAAATCTTGCATG
Source organism: Hevea brasiliensis (assembly GCF_030052815.1). Classification (NCBI taxonomy): domain Eukaryota; kingdom Viridiplantae; phylum Streptophyta; class Magnoliopsida; order Malpighiales; family Euphorbiaceae; genus Hevea; species Hevea brasiliensis. Next base: position 35,015,375 of record NC_079499.1, on the reverse strand, counting down.
GTGCATGTGACCCTAGGTGAAAATTTTTGAATTCAATGGTATAATCTTGTGTTTTTCACGCTTCCGTTCCTTCAAACACATCATAATCCATTTTCACACAAGGAATAACAGTATAGCAAACAACTCCAGCACTAATATATGAATGAGTAGAGCTAGGGTCAAACAATACATATACATCTTGATCAAAGAAAGAAAATGTACCAGCCACCACATCAAAAGTTTCTGCCTCCTCTCTCTGACGCATGGTATATACTATGCCCAGTGCATTAATCTGCTCAGGCTGATTAATCATACTCTGACTAGCGGTAGTACTACCTTGGCCCCTACCCTTGCCTTTGTTAGCAGACTATGAAACTCTTTGGGTAAAACCATGAACTGACCCCTCTACTATAGTGTAAGGCATAGGTCTACGTGTACTGGTGCAATTTCTGGCAAAGTGTCTAGTTCCTCCATAGTTATAGTAAGCTCCTATGGCCTTGAAACATACTCCCCCTTATATCTTGCCATAGGTCTCACATGTACAAATAGACAATGATCCTTTGGACACCTACCGAATAAGTTTGGTTGCCCTCTGCACTGATGATCTGGCTCTACCAAATCTCTAGGTACTAGGTCCCCCAAAACTCTTCCTCTTCCTTGAACTACTGCCTATACTCTGAATAGTCGTCTTCACACTCTTTTCTTTCTCTACCACTCCCTTCTTAGTTATCTCCTCCAGTTCTACTCTTTCTAGCTCGAGAACTTGTGAAATCAAATATGAGAAATTTATGTATTGAAAGCCCACTACTTGCCTACTAATGCTCGGCCTCAAACCCACCTCAAACCTCTTACACTTGTAACACCCCTATGTTCGGTAGTGCGTTCTACTGTTCCTGTGACCAGTGTTGTTTGGACAGCTAGGATTCCTAGAACTACACTTCGATATGAGTGAGGAGACATAAAATAATGAAATATAAGAAAAGAAAATACAAGAAAAACAAAGGAAAAATAATAGCAAAGAAATGTAACCAAGTTAAGCGAGCCGAGAACCCTATCAATGGGTGACCGCACCGGGAAGTCACGGCGTGGACCGTTGACTAGCCCTGGACCACGGGGAACCCTGGAAAATATTTTTAGGACTCAGATAAATATTTATTGAAGTATAAATATCATTAGAAATATCAAAGAAAAATTAATTAATTAGTACAAAGAAAAGTGAGAAATCAAAAAACGGACAAAAACCCAGTGTTACCGAAAAATCAGGAATGTAACCCGAACAGGGGCATTGTGGTTATTTGACACCCCGAGTTGTCTTTTGACCTAAATGTCCATTAAAAACACATGATATTACATTTGGAAAATATAATGAAAAATTAATTTAGTAGTACCTAATGTAAATAACAAAAAAGGAGTGTAAATGGAGTAATTATCACTTAAAACTTATTAAATTATTATCCTAGCAAGAGTGGAGCACTATGGGAATTAAAGTATACACTAAGTGGGCAGATTTCTTCCACTAAACTTCATCTTCAACCTTTCTCCTTACCCATGCCGAAATGAACTCCCTCACAACCTCCATGGCCGAAACTTGAAGGAACTTCATCATCTCCTCCATTCCACCTCCAAACACCAAAGTTGCTTCATTAATTTTGATCCCCACTTCACAAGGAAGAAGTAGATACCAAAATCAAGGGAGATTAGTGAAGATTTAACAAGTCCCAACAATAGGTAAGTTTGTGTTTTTGATTGTTGCTTTGTTAAAGTTTGTAAGGATGTTATGGGTGTTTGATTTATGGAGAAATTTTTGAGGTTTGATGTGTAAAGGGGGAAGTGTACTTTTGGCAGCCATGGAAACACCTTGAAGACAGTTTATTTTTGCTTGTAAATGGTGAATTAAAGGTTTGATTAAATGTATATTGTATAGGAAATTATTTGGGAGATGTATACTTAGTATATGTGAATGTGTATTGAAATTTGAATGCTTGGAAATTATGGGAATGTAATGCATGAAATGGCAGCCTAGTTTGGTGAACCATAAGGATCTTATTTCATGTTTGGATTATAGAATATTAATGTTAAATTGTGTTGGTTATTATGGCAATTTGGGTATGTGTGTGATAGTGTGAAGTTGGACATGTAAAAGTGTTATGGTTAGGTGATTGAATTGTTGTAAATTTGGTTTGAAAATTCTGTACTAAATGGTGCACATTGAATGTAATTGTAAGCTTCCAAAATGACCTATAATATGTTTTGAATTATGTTTAGGTTATGGTACAACCAGAATTGGCTTGAATGTTGTGTCTGGTAAGTGTTAAAAGTGATCCTTGATGTGTATGAAGGAAATGCAATAAGGCAGTTTGAGTTTTAGGCCTAGAACTTTAAGTGTGTGGCTCCAATTGGTATGAGAACAATTGGAGGTGAAACTAGGCACAAAATGTGCCAACTTTCATGCAGGAAGCATGCCAAAATTCTGCTTGCAAGGTAGCTTGAAAAATGACCAAATCCGGATTAAGTGCAAATAAGGCCTGAAAATTGACCATTTGGGCAGCAGTTAGTGTTTAGGCCATAACTCACTCAAAACAGGTCCAATTGACCTGAAATTTTGACCATGAATAGTACGACCCATATCTACAAGTCTTATGAAGACACCAAAACCCATAAATGACCATAAGCAAGTCAAACAGCTTGTACAAGTTCGCGTCCAAAAAGTGGCCGAACCAAAATTGACCTAAAATGACCTAAAATGACCAATTTTAGTGCAATTTAACCAGCAATAGTAAAATGGCCACAACTTGGTCTACATAACTCAGAATGACCTGAAATTTTGCCCCGCATGCAATAAGACATAGATCTACAAGTTTGTAGTTTTGATCGAAACCCGAAAACCGAGGGAACTAGGTCGTCTGGCTAGGTCAAACTAGCATCATAGAATCCAGCAAATTGCAAGAAAATGCAGTATACACGGAACTGAAATTGGTAACATGCACCAACGCTAAAAGACTATCGAATGTGACATATTAATAACACTAAAACCTAATTTACCTAAAATGCACCGAGGGTCGATATATTAGGTTGATTAAGCAAATAATAGCATTCAGTGAATTACTTATCAAGCATTATTGTTAGAGACAGTTTAAATGAATACTGAAACACTTCAAATTATGTTTCTCAATGAGCAAAGACTCAGGAAAAGGGAAGGAAACACTGAGTCAAGACCAGGAGACAGTTATCAGAGGTTTGTGCACAATAGCTATTTCTTTTGAATTTTTCAATTGAAATGAATTATGACTATTTGTACATTATTGTTTTAAATTGTGGAAATGTGTTTGAATGAATATTTATTGCTTGAAAAGCATTGTAAATGGTTTGAAACTGTGAAAAATTGTTTGAATGATATTGATGGATACTTATTGATTGAAAAGCATTGGAAATGATTTGAAACCACAGCTATCATGTATATTGATTGTATTCCTCGCTAGCTTGTCTAGTGGGACGAATTGAATTCCCTCTCTGGCTGAAGTGTTGAGGTGTGTGCCTGTTGAGGATGAATCGAATGAGTACTCATATTTTTGCTAGCTAGCTATGTTATTCTTCATTAGCCATCGGCTTCTGGGACGAATTGAATACCTCATTAGCCATCGACTTTTGGGATGAATTGAACTTTAGAACATGATTAAGCTGTGTGTGATTTATTGATATGTATTATGAGATTGTGAAATGGAGTTAAATTCTTATTGACATTCACTGTCTTTTGAATTTAATCATGATTTGATTTATTGAAATTATTGTGATATTGAGAAATGGATTTTAAATTCTTGTTGACATTTACTGTCTTGAATTTAACTATGGTTTTAAGTATCCACTATTTATTTAACTTATGATTTGTGATTTAAAGTTGTATTTGGTTAATGTTGTGCACCACTGAGACATTGTCTCAAATGATAGTTTTTATTGTCACCGTAGGTAGCAGACAGACAGTAAGCAGATTAGGCTGCTAGTACATCCAGCGAGAGATTATCGGGTATAATGAGTATACCACATTTTGCATTTTGTACTATAATATATGACCACTATATGTACATATTGTTCTTGGTTTTGAGCAGTTATAAATTAAAATTGTACATTGAAGTTGTAAAGTAAATTATGAGATATTTTGGCTTGTAAAATTTATACTGTATTTCTTTGTCTCAGCCTTTAAAAAATTATTGTGGATTGAGATGAAAAACATATTGTGTTGAATTTTGTTGGAGTTTGAGACTGAGGAAAATATTGAAGTGTTTTTTTTTACAGGTTTTTGAAGAACTGTTTTATCCAAATTACAAAGGGCACTTTGCCAAAATTTTTACAGAAATTACTAATAGTCCAAATTTGTTAACTGTTTCAAGTCAGTTCACAAAAGTTTTTAACACCTGTAAATAGTGCTCACCACTGTAAAAGAAGTAAGGTGTGACCCTACCCCTCTGTAAGGCATAACATGACCTGTAGTATACTTAATGAATTACCAACTTCGCCTACTGATAACCCATTAAATACACTACAATAGATTTTCAGTAGGCGAAGTTGGTAATTCATTAGGTATACTACGGGATCATGTTATGCCTTACAGAGGGATAGGGTGTGACATATTTTAGTGGTATCAGAGCAAAGTTTTTAAATTCTATTTTCACCTGTTACTTGAATATTCTTTCTTCATAGTACAACTGCTCAATATCATTGTATGACATATACGGTACATTACATTATAAATATGCACTAACGGGAGGAAATCTCCTTGTGTTATTTGTTCAGGAGGTCTAAGATCCTCGCATTGACTATGGAAGAGGGTGATCGTTCAGTCTGTAACACCCCTTTGTTCTGTAGTGCGTTCTACTGTTCCGGTGGCCAGTGTTGTCCGGACAGCTTGGATGCCTAGAACTACACTTCGATATGAGTGAGGAGACATAAAATAATGAAATACAAGAAAAGAAAATACAAGAAAAACAAAGGAAAAATAATAGCAAATAAATGTAACCCAGTTAAGCGAGCCGAGAACCCTAGCGATGGGTGACCGCACCAGGAAGTCACGGCGTGGACCGTTGACTAGCCCTAGACTGCGGGGAACCCTGAAAAATATTTTTAGGACTCAAATAAATATCTAATAAATTATAAATATCATTAGAAATATCGAAGAAAAATTAAATAATTAATACAAAGAAAAGTGAGAAATCGAAAAACGGACAAAACCCGGTGTTCCCGAACAATCGGGAATGCAACCCGAATAGGGGCATTGTGGTCATTTAACACCCCGAGTTGTCTTTTGACCTAAATGTCCATCAAAAATAAATAATATTACACTTGGAAAATGTCATGAAAAATTAAATTAGTGGTACCTATTGTAAATAGAAAAAAAGGGAAGCTTAATGTGGGAAAATGAAACCTTAAGATTAAATTACATTATCTTTCCACATAGTGGTCCACTAACACCTAAAGTGGACCATTAATCTGATTTTTGGACACCAGAAAATCACTTTCTTCTACCTCTCAAATTCCAGCCGAGACTAAGGAGGAAGAAAACCTCCATGGCCATTTGTTTCAAGCTTCATGCAAGCTTCATCCCTTCATCTCCAAGCCAATTTTCTTACCTTTTCCTTCACAAAAACTGTTCTACACCACTTGGGCAGTAGATAGGCAGCAAGAAGATCAAGTTTAGTCAAGGTTTTGAAGAGTTTCCAAAGTGGTAAGTTTGTATTTTTGGTTATTGCTTCATGAAAGTTTGTGAGGAGGTTATGGGTACTTGAATTGTGGAAAGAATTTTGGAGTTTGATGTTCTAAGGGAGATGTTTATTTTTGGCAGCCATGGAAACTCCTTAAGGGCAGTTTATTCTTGCTTGTAAATGATTGATTAAAGGGTTGATTAAGTGTTTATATGTGTAGGAATAAATTGGGTGATGTGTACTTAGTGTATGTGAAAGTGTACTTGAAATTTGAAGCTTGGAAATTAATGGAATGTAATGCATGAATTGGCAGCCTGGTTTGGTGAACCATAAGGATGTTATTTCATGTTTGGTTTATGGAATATTAATGTTGAATTGTGTTAGTTGTTATGGCAGTTTGGGTATATGTATGATGGTGTGAAGTTGGACATGTAAATGAGCATGAATAGGTAGTTAAATTATTATAATTGAATTTGACAAATTCTGCACTTTGTGGTGTATGTTCAATGTGATTGTAAGCTGCCAAAATGATCAACAATATGTGGTAAAATATGTATAGGCTATGGTACAAACCAGATTGTGTAAGAATGTGTGAATTGGTAAATGCTAAAAGTGAGCTTTGATGAGTAATAAAGAAAGTGTAATAGGGCAGTATGCATTTTGGCCTAGAACTTTAAGTGTGTGGCTCCAATTGGTATGAGACCAATTGGAGGTGAAACTAGGCACAAAATGTGCCAACTTTCATGAAGAAAGCTTGCCAAAATTCTGCTTGTAAGGTAACTTGAAAAGTGACCAAATCCGGATTAGTGCAATTAAGGCCTAAAAACTGACCATTTGGGCAGCAGTTAGTGTTTAGGCCATAACTCACTCAAAACAGGTCCAATTGACCTGAAATTTTGACCATGAATAGTTAAGACCCATATCTACAAGTTTTATGAAGAAACTAAAGCCCAGAAATGAACATAAGCAAGTCAAACAGCTTGCACAACTTCGGGTCCAAAAACTAGCCGAACCTAAAATGACCTAAAGTGACCAATTTTGATGCAATTTGACCAGCAATAGTAAAATGACTATAACTTGGTCTACATAACTCAGAATGACCTGAAATTTTTCCCCGCGTTCCATAAGACATAGATCTACAAGTTTTTAGTTTTGACCAAAACCCGAAAACAAAGGGAACTAGGTCGTCCGGCTAGGTCAAACTAGTATCCCGGAATCCAGCAAGTTGCAATAAAATGCAGTATACATGGGAATGAAATTGGTAACATGTACCAACACTAAAAGACTATCGAATGTGACATATTAGTAACATTAAAACCTAATTTACCTAGAATGCATTGAGGGTCTACATATTAGGTTGACTAAGCAAATAATAGAATTCAATGAATTAATTATCAAGCATTATCGTTAGAGACAGTTTAAATGAGTACTGAAACACTTCAAATTGTGTTTCTCAGTTAGCAAAGACTCAGGGAAAGGGAAGGAAACACTGAGTCAAGGCCAGGAGACAATTATTAGAGGTTTGTGCACAACGGCTATTTCTTTTGAATTTTTCAATTGAAATGAATTATGACTATTATACATTATTATTTTAAATTGTGTTTGTGCACAACAGTTATTTCTTTTGAATTTTTCAATTGAAATAAATTATGACTGTTTGTATATTATTGTTTTCAATTATGGAAATGTGTTTGAATGGATACTTATTGCTTAAAAAGCATTGTAAATGGTTTGAAACTGTGGAAAAAATTGATTTTGTGTGATTTGTGAAAATTTGAAGTTAATTATGAATTGTGTTGCCATTTTGTGAATGAATTTATGACTTTAGAAATTTATTGGATTCTCACAAATCATTTGAATAAAATGTTTGGAATTGATTTTGTGTTCACACTTAGCATGACAGTAACATATCATTTCTTCTCCATTTATGGGGTTGTGATCGTTTATTTTCCTTCTCCATTTATGGAGTCGTGATCGTTTATTTTTCTCCCTCTCTGGTTTACCAGTTGAGGTGATCGGATGAGTACTCATTATATAGCTAGCTCCCTTCCTCATTGATTTCGATTAGTGGGGTTGTGATTGCTTTGTCGTGGTGTACATCGCGGCATTGATGGGAAATTTTGTGTCATGGCTTAAGTTGTGTATGAATTGGCAACACTGTGTTCGTAAATTATTTGACTAAATTATGTTATTATGAGCTTTGATAATTTGTGAAATGGAGTTTAAATTCTTATTGACATTCACTATCTTTTGAATTTAACTACGTTTTGATTACTGAGATTTATTGTGATATTGTGTTAAATTCCTTATGACATTCATTGTCTTGAATTTAACTATGGTTTTACGTATCCATCATTTATATGATTTATGAATTGTGATTTAAAGTTATATTTGGTTAATGTTGTGAAACACTGAGACATTGTCTCAGTGATAGCTTTTCATTGCTGTCGCAGGTAGACAGATTGACAGGACAGCAGACCAGGCTGCTAGTACATTCAGCGAGAAATCATCGGGTATATTGAGTATACCACATTTTGCATTTTGTACTGTAATGTATGTTCACTGTATATATATATTGTTCTTGATTTTGAGCAGTTGTAAATTGAAATTGTACATTGAAGTTGTAAAGTAAATTATGAGTATTTTGACTTATAAAAATTGTATTGTATTTCTTTTATATCAGTTTTTGAAAAATTATTATGGATTTGAGTTGAAAAAGATATTGCGTTGTTTAACTGTTGAAGTGGAGATTGAGAATTATATTGAAGTGCTTTTACAGGTTTTCTGAAGAACTGTTTTATTCAAAATACAGAAGGCACTCCGCTAAATTTTTTAAAGAAATTCCTAATAATTCAAATGTATTTTCTCTTTCATTTAAGTTAAAAAAAATTTTTTTTAACACCTGTAGATAGTGCTCACCACTGTAAAAAAAAAAAAGTAAGAAAAGTTTTAAAATCCCTTGTAGTGTATTTAATGGGTTATCAGTAGACGAAGTTGGTAATTCATTAGGTATACTACGGGATCATGTTATGCCTTACAGAGGGGTAAGGTGTGACATGTTTTAGTGGTATCAGAGCAAAGTTTTTAAATTCTGTTTTCACATATAATTTGAATATTCTTTCTTCATAGTACAACTGCTCAATGTTATTGTTTGATACATACAGTACATTACATTATAAAAATGCATTAACGAGAGGAAATCTCCTTGTGCTATTTGTTTAGAAGGTCTAAGATCCTCGAATTGACTATGGAAGAGGGTGATCGTTTAGTCGATCAATCGATAAAGGCTAAGATACAAGTTGAGACCCCAGCTCCACAAAGTGTCGAAGGTCCGACTGTACCAGTTTTACCGGTACAAATTATTGCACAAAGGGCCCAACAAATGGCCACTTTCTTTCAATAAATGGCTGATACTCTGTCAGCCCAAGCCCAAGTACAGACCCAACCCCCACAAGGGCAACATGAAATATAGAAGAGGGAGAAACCTATGGGTCAGAGCTCAAGCAGTAATTTGAGAAAGAGAAAAGAATTTGAGGAGCCCCGAGCTCAGGGACATAACAGAGGTGAATCATCAAGGCAGAGACCACCAAGGTCCAGTCGTCGAACAACTAGAAGTTCTTGCCCTTCCCGCCAATGCGAAACTTGTGGAAGATATCATGGTGGGATATGCTACAAGGTTATTGGAGCCTGTTATAACTGTGGAGGCACAGGACACTTTGCCAAGGACTGCACCAGTAGTCGCAGAGTTGGACCACTTCCTACTCGCAGAAGGTCGGGCCTGCAGCCACACCAAAAGTTTACAACCACCCAGCAGAGGTAGAGGCAGGGGTAGAGGTAGCCCACTAGGCAGCCAAGGCACAGTGAAACATTCAGAGCAAGATAGTGCTCCAGTCAGAATCTATGCAATGAGACAGAGAGAAGAGGCCGAGACATCTGATGTTGTGGCTGGTACCTTCTCAACTTTTAATCAAGATGTGTTTGTGTTATTTGATCCGGGTTCTACCCATTCTTATGTGAGTGCTAGCATCATTGATTGCATTGCTGTTCCATGTACAAAAATGGACTTTGAGGTGCTAGTAACAAGTCCGCTAGGACAGGAGGTCAGGGTTAATAAAATGTATAGGGATTGTCCTTTGGTGATCCAAGGACACACTTTTCTGTCTGATTTCATTGAAATGCCCTTCAGAGATTATGATATCATCTTGGGCATGGATTGGTTAGCTAGGCATCACGCTATGATTGACTGTAGATTGAAGACAGTCACTTTTGGTCTCCCCCAGTACAGTGATGTGGTAATACATGGGAAGAGGTAGCTATTGCCATCAAACTGTTAGTAGTATGCCCTAGAGCATATCATTTAGTATGTATCTTGTACATATTTTATTAATAAAAGGCATTTCCACTTTTCCGTTTACATAATATATTTATGTATAATAGAAAAGGTCCATTGATATTTTGTTAGAAATATTATTCTTAAGTTGTTAAGAATATGAGTGACAATATTTCTAGCACAAAGTATCATAAATAGGTTCACAATCGAGGATACTTCATAAGAAGGACATGACTTATCCAGAAAGATTGTATTTATATTTGTTCCCAAGTTATTTATATGAGATATAAATAAGATGGAATGGTAAGTCTCATGCCATATAATAAATATGATAGGCACTTATAAATGATAAGTAGGCCGAACTAGTGACACTTATGACAAGCACATGGAGTTTACTCTTGTCAATGTTTTGTCATAAATCATATCAGTGCATATAATTTTTAGACAGAGATAGCATACATTATATTATATATATAGTAGTTTTTGAGTGATTTCTTTTTACTTGTACTATGTATATATGGTATGGGTGTGTTGCTCTTTTTATATATATATATGGTATATTGTTGATCATGATGGAATCTGCTCTAAAATAGAAATAAAAATAAAATATAAAAAAATTTTTTTTGTTCTTGTTTTTTCTTTTTCCCAGAATTGATTTATTTATTAAAGATTTAGAAAAGAAAAGAAAAATTTTTTAAAAAATCAAAGAAAAAAAGAAAAAATATAAATATATAATAAATGGAATATAATATAATGATGAACCATGACTTTTTTGATTTTTTTTGAGAGATATAGAGATTGATTCATATGGTATTATATATATTATTTAATTTTTATTTTAAAAAATTATTACTAATTGGGGGGCCATGGCATGCTATGGTAATATGATGGTCTATGATGATATAAAATGATAAAAAAAAAAAAAATTTTAAAATAAGAATGAAGAATGAATGATGATATATATTAGTTCATTGATCATTCATCATTAGTGTAGTGTGTCACACACACACACACACACACACACACATTAAATTTTAATAATATATTAATTAATTAATTAATAATTATAATTTAATTATTAATTAATTTTTTTTTTTGCAAATTAAAAAAAAAATTAAAAAAAAAAGAATAAAATAATATTATATATTATATATAATATAATTATTATATTTAAATTTAAATTTAATATAATATAATTATAATAATTAATAATTATTATTTAATTATTTAATTTAATTAATTTATAATTTAATTAAATTAATTAAATAATTAAAAAAAAATATTTTAATAATAAAATTTTTTTTTTTTTTTTTTTTTTTTTTTTTTTTGACACACACGACACATGGGATATGGCATCATGACATACATATGTAATAAGCTTTTCAATTGTTTTTTTTTTAAAAAAGAAATTAAAAAAAAAATAAAAATTAAATATAATGACAAGACAATAAACTTTAAGACACTTAAAAAAAACCTAGAGCTAATCAAAGGTGTTAATGTGTAAAGGTTAATAATGTAAAAAATATATAAAAAAAAAAAAAAAAAAAAAAAAAAACAACCAGCCACTCCTCTCCTCTCCTCTCCTCATTTTTTTCTCTCCTCTCTCTCTCATCTCATCAATCTCAAAAAGATTAGCCATCAATCTTCTTGAATTAAGAACACTAGAAATTGTTTCTCTGTCCTGTCTCTTCTCTCTAATCTCTTTTAAAAAAAAAGAAATAAATTTAATTTAAAGAAAAAAAAGTTGGGCTGTGTTTGGCTGCTGCAGGTGGTGTTGTGTTGTTGTGGACAAGGGGACAACATCCATGTCAAGAAGAAAGACGAAAAAGGCCTGCATCAGAGCATAAAGGCATCAAGTGTAATCATTCTTGATTTAAATTTTAAAAATAAATATAAAATTAAATTATAAAAAAAAAAAAAAAAAAAAAATAAATAATAAAAAAAAATATTAAAAATATATTAATATAAAAAAAATAAAAAAAAAAAAATATAAAAAAAATAAATCTTGCATGGTGCATGTGACCCTAGGTGAAATTTTTTTGAATTCAATGGTATAATCTTATGTTTTTCACGCTTCCGTTCCTTCACAAACATCATTTCGGCTGCACTAGCCAGAAAAATGATCAGAAAGGAGTGTGAAGCACACTTGGCACATGTGCTAGACGCCCAAGTGGAGAGTCCAGCATTGAAAGACATCCCTACAGTACATGACTTTCTAGATGTGTTTCCTGATGAATTGCCAGGATTACCTCCGGAAAGAGAAGTGCAGTTTGAAATTAATGTTATGCCTAGTGTGGATCCAATCTCCATAACACCATACAGAATGGCACCAGCAGAGTTGAAGGAGTCTGAATACTTTTATGTTAGTGTTAGAATTATATGTTCTGTTGTTATTCCTTTACAGGGGAATAAATTTTGATGCATTAGTGATTAGTCCTTTAAGATAAGGATTGTGATAATAAGTGAAATTAGTTTGGAAGAGTTTATCAGCGAAAAGTATTTTATGACACACCATAAATTATAAAGCTAATTGGTGAGCCCACTTAATGTAAGGCAAGAGGATGTAAAAGTAAGATGCAGTAATGGAATTGCTCTAGATGAGGGCAAGGATGTTACTGTTAGTAATTGCTAATGGATATTGTAATCAGAATAAGTTTGGATATCAGTGAATTCCAAAAGGATAAAAGATAGGAAAGTTTGATCTATTGGAATGTATCGTAGTAACTATGCAATATTCTTGATGTTTATACTGTAAGCTGCAGATTACAGTACTAACTTGAGATTATTGTGTAGAGCTACGTACTACCTGATAGTACACCAAGATGAGAATAGTTGCCAACGGCACCTGTTTTGGTATAATTATGCCAGGACAGAATTTAATTGTTAGAAATAAGTTTGAAAATCCTACTTAGGGATCTAAAACTCAAAAGTTAGAATATCGAAAGGTTATAATTCAGTACAAAAGGAAGTAAGTTATAGAATATTGACAGATAAAAAGAGTTATGGAAGTAGAGATTTGAACAGTTGATTCATACATAACAAAGAAATATTACGAATGTGAGGAAGACTATGGACTAGAATGGTCAGAGGACCAATGACTAGATAAATGATTCTAACATGACCTCAAGAGTCATTGAAAAAGGAACATGAACCGAAATATTAGACAGCACAATAGTAAGAGGAGATTGGTGTTATCCAAACAAATTAAACGTTGTATTAGATTGTTAAAAGTCTTATACAAATTTGAGGAAAAGAAGATTATACGATCGTATAGAAAGGAGAAAATAAACGTATGACTATTGTAAGATGGCTATTGGGTAAAATTTCGTGGACGAAATTTATTTAAGGGGGGGAGAATTGTAACACCCCTATGTTTTGTAGTGCGTTCTACTGTTCCGGTGGCCAATGTTGTCCGGACAGCTAGGATGCCTAGAACTATACTTCGATACGAGTGAGGAGACATAAAATAATGAAATACAAGAAAAGAAAATACAAGAAAAACAAAGGAAAAATAATAGCAAATAAATGTAACCCAATTAAGCGAGCCGAGAACCTTAGCGATGGGTGACCGCACCGGGAAGTCACGGCATAGACCGTTGACTAGCCCTGGACTGCGGGGAACCCTGAAAAATATTTTTAGGACTCAAATAAATATTTAATGAAGTATAAATATCATTAGAAATATCAAAGAAAAATTAAATAATTAGTACAAAGAAAAGTGAGAAATCGAAAAATGGAAAAAACCCGGTGTTATCGAAAAATCGGGAATGCAATCCGAACAGGGGCATTGTGGTCATTTGACACCTTGAGTTGTCTTTTGACCTAAATTTCCATAAAAAATAAATAATATTACACTTGGAAAATGTCATGAAAAATTAAATTAGTAGTACCTAATGTAAATAGCAAAAATGGGAAGCTTAATGTGGGAAAATGAAACCTTAAGATTAAATTAACATTATCTTTCCACTTAGTGGTCCACTAACACCTAAAGTGGACCATTAATCTGATTTTTGGACAGTAAAAAATCACTTTCTTCTACCTTTCAAATTCCAGCCGAGACCAAGGAGGAAGAAAACCTCCATGGCCATTTGTTTCAAGCTTCATGCAAGCTTCATCCCTTCATCTCCAAGCCAATTTTCTTACCTTTTCCTTCACAAAAACTATACTACACCACTTGGGCAGTAGATAGGCAGCAAGAAGATCAAGTTTAGTCAAGGTTTTGAAGAGTTTCCAAAGTGGTAAGTTTGTATTTTTGGTTATTGCTTCATGAAAGTTTGTGAGGAGGTTATGGGTACTTGAATTGTGGAAAGAATTTTGGAGTTTGATGTTCTAAGGGAGATGTTTATTTTTGGCAGCCATGGAAACTCCATAAGGGCAGTTTATTCTTGCTTGTAAATGGTAGATTAAAGGGTTGATTAAGTGTTTATATGTGTAGGAATAAATTGGGTGATGTATACTTAGTGTATGTGAAAGTGTACTTGAAATTTGAAGCTTGGAAATTAATGGAATGTAATGCATGAATTGGCAACCTGGTTTGGTGAACCATAATGATGTTATTTCATGTTTGGTTTATGGAATATTAATGTTGAATTGTGTTAGTTGTTATGGCATTTTGGGTATATGTATGATGGTGTGAAGTTGGACATGTAAATGAGCATGAATAGGTAGTTAAATTGTTATAATTGAATTTGACAAATTCTGCACTTTGTGGTGTATGTTGAATGTGATTGTAAGCTACCAAAATGATAAAAAATATGTGGTAAAATATGTTTAGGTTATGGTACAAACCAGATTGGGTAAGAATGTGTGAATTGGTAAATGCTAAAAGTGAGCTTTGATGAGTAATAAAGAAAGTGCAATAGGGCAGTATGCATTTTGGCCTAGAACTTTAAGTGTGTGTCTCCAATTGGTATGAGACCAATTGGAGGTGAAACTAGGCACAAAATATGCCAACTTTCATGAAGGAAGTTTGCCAAAATTCTGCTTGTAAGGTAACTTGAAAAGTGACCAAATCCGGATTAGTGCAATTAAGGCCTAAAAACTGACCATTTGGGCAGCAGTTAGTGTTTTGGCCATAACTCACTCAAAACAGGTCCAATTGACCTGAAATTTTGACCATGAATGGTTAAGACCCATATCTACAAGTATTATGAAGACACTAAAGCCCATAAATGACCATAAGCAAGTCAAACAGCTTGCACAACTTCGGGTCCAAAAACTGGCCGAACCAAAAATGGCCTAAAGTGACCAATTTTGATGCAATTTGACCAGCAATAGTAAAATGACTATAACTTCGTCTACATAACTCAGAATGACATGAAATTTTTCCCCGCGTTCCATAAGACATAGATCTACAAGTTTGTAGTTTAGACCAAAAGCCGAAAACCAAGGGAACTAGGTCGTCCGGCTAGGTTAAACTAGTATCCCGGAATCTAGCAAGTTGCAATAAAACGCAGTATACATGGGAATGAAATTGGTAACATGTACCAACCCTAAAAGACTATCGAATGTGACATATTAGTAACATTAAAACCTAATTTCTAGAATGCATCGAGGGTCTACATATTAGGTTGACTAAGCAAATAATAGAATTCAATGAATTAATTATCAAGCATTATCGTTAGAAACAGTTTAAATGAGTACTGAAACACTTCAAATTGTGTTTCTCAGTTAGCAAAGACTCAGGGAAAGGGAAGGAAACACTGAGTCAAGGCCAAGAGACAATTATCAGAGGTCTGTGCACAACGGCTATTTCTTTTGAATTTTTCAATTGAAATGAATTATGACTATTATACATTATTATTTTAAATTGTGTTTGTGCACAACAGATATTTCTTTCGAATTTTCAATTGAAATAAATTATGACTGTTTGTATATTATTGTTTTCAATTATGGAAATGTGTTTGAATGGATACTTATTCTTAAAAAGCATTGTAAATGGTTTGAAACTGTGGAAAAAATTGATTTAGTATGATTTGTGAAATTTTGAAGTTAATTATGAATTGTGTTGCCATTTTGTGAATGAATTTATGACTTTAGAAATTTATTGGATTCTCACGAATCATTTGAATAAAATGTTTGGAATTGATTTTGTGTTCACACTTAGCCTGACAGTAACATATCATTCCTTCTCCATTTATGGGGTTGTGATCGTTTATTTTCTTTCTCCATTTATGGAGTTGTGATCGTTTATTTTTCTCCCTCTCTAGTTTACCAGTTAAGGTGATCGGATGAGTTCTCATTATATAGCTAGCTCCCTTCCTCATTGATTTCGATTAGTGGGGTTGTGATTGCTTTGTCGTGGTGTACAACGCGGCATTGATGGGAAATTTTGTGTCATGGCTTAAGTTGTGTATGAATTGGCAACACTGTGTTCGTAAATTATTTGACTAAATTGTGTTATTATGAGCTTTGATAATTTGTGAAATGGAGTTTAAATTCTTATTGACATTCACTATCTTTTAAATTTAACTACGTTTTGATTACTGAGATTTATTGTGATATTGTGTTAAATTCCTTATGACATTCATTGTCTTGAATTTAACTATGGTTTTACGTATCCATCATTTATATGATTTATGAATTGTGATTTAAAGTTATATTTGGTTAATGTTGTGCACCACTGAGACATTGTCTCAGCGATAGCTTTTCACTGCTGTCGCAGGTAGACAGATTGACAGGACAGCAAACTAGACTGCTAGTACATTCAGCGAGAAATCATCGGGTATATTGAGTATACCACATTTTGCATTTTGTACTATAATGTATGTTCACTGTATATATATATTGTTCTTGATTTTGAGCAGTTGTAAATTAAAATTGTACATCGAAGTTGTAAAGTAAATTATGAGTATTTTGACTTATAAAATTTGTATTATATTTCTTTTATCTCAGTCTTTAAAAAATTATTATGCATTTGAGTTGAAAAAGATATTGTGTTGTTTAACTGTTGAAGTAGAGATTGAGAATTATATTGAAGTGCTTTTACAGGTTTTCTGAAGAATTGTTTTATTCAAAATACAGAAGGCACTCTGCTAAAATTTTTAAAGAAATTCCTAATAATTCAAATGTGTTTTCTCTTTCATTTAAGTTCAAAAAAAAAATTTTTTTAACACCTGATAATAGTGCTCACCACTGTAAAAAAAAAAGTAAGAAAAGTTTTAAAATCCCTTGTAGTGTATTTAATGGGTTATCAGTAGACGAAGTTGGTAATTCATTAGGTATACTACGGGATCATGTTATGCCTTACAGAGGGGTAGGGTGTGACACAGTCAATCAATCTATTGAGGCTGAGGTGCAAGGGGATGCCCCAGGCCTACACAATGTCAGTGGTTCAAGAAGACCACCGCAGCATCGTAGTTTCTGCTCGCTCGCTCAGCAGATGGCTGCAATATTCCAACAAATGGCTAGTAATGTGCCTACTCAAGTCCCAATACAGACACCAGTGGTACAACCACAGTCTCCTACTAGGCAGTATGACAAATTGATGAAATATGGGGCTACAGAGTTCAAGGGGACAGTAGATCCTCTAGAAGCAGAACAGTGGTTAGAAAGGATGGATAGGGTATTCAAGAAACTGCATTGCACGGAGGAGCTCAGATTCGAATACTCAGTATCTTTGCTACAGGGGGATGCTTATGACTAGTGGGAAACCATTCCCCACAGTCTGGTAGAACCTGTAGTGCTAAAATGGAATGACTTTCTCAGGGAATTCAGGCAAAAATATGTCCCTGATGCTTATGTAGACCAGAAGCTATAAGAGTTCCTAAGTCTGAAACAGGAGAACATATCAGTGGCTGAGTATGAAAGAGAATTTTTCCGCCTAAGCCATTATGCAGTAAGTCTACTTTCTACCAGCAGGGAGAAATGCAAGAGGTTTGAAACTGGCTTGAAGCCCAGTATCAAATTACAAGTGGTCGGATTCAAACACACTAACTTCTCTTAACTTGTTTTTCAAGCCCTAGAGTTGGAAAGAATTGAGTCTGAAGCTGCTCCTGAAAAAAAGAAATCCGAGAAGATAGTGAAAGAGGGAAAAACTGCAGAACAGAGTTCCAGTGGTCCTACTGGAAAAAGGAATAACCATGGGGGACATGACAGAGGTGGCAAGAAGTCTAGTAGGGAAAGATATTCAGGACAGAAGCCTCCCCTATCTGGTCAGCAGAGTACCAGAGGTTCCTACCCTCCCCGCTAATGTGAAACCTGTGGAAGAAATCATGGTGGGATATGCTATAAGGCTATTGGAGCCTGTTATAACTGTGGAGGCATAGGACACTTTGCCAAGGACTACACCAGTAGTCGTAAAGTTGGACCACCTCCTACTACTATAGAAGGGTCAGTTCAGAGCCCTGTCACTAGAAGTTCACAACCACCTAGCAGAGGTAGAGGCAGGGGTAGAGGTAGCCCAGTAGGCAGCCAAGGCACAGTGAAACATTCAGAGCAAGATAGTGCTCCAGTCAAAGTCTATGCAATGAGACAGAGAGAAGAGGCCGAGACATCTGATGTTGTGGCTGGTACCTTCTCAACTATTAATCAAGATGTGTTTGTGTTATTTGATCCAGGTTCTACCCATTCTTATGTGAGTGCTAGCATCATTGATTGCATTACTGTTCTATGTACAAAAATGGACTTTGAGGTGCTAGTAACAAGTTCACTAGGACAGGAAGTTAGGGTTAATAAAATGTATAGATATTGTCCTTTGGTGATCCAAGGACACACTTTTCTATCTGATTTCATTGAAATGCCCTTCAGAGATTATGATATCATCTTGGGCATGGATTGGTTAGCTAGGCATCTTGCCATGATTGGATCAGAGGTCAAGACAGTCACTTTCGGTCTCCCTCAGTACAGTGATGTGGTAACACATGGGGAGAGGCAGTTATTGCTATCAAACATCATTTCGGCTGCACTAGCCAGAAAAATGATCAGAAAGGGGTGTGAAGCATACTTGGCACATGTGGTAGACACCCAAGTGGGGAGTCTAGCATTGAAGGACATCCCTACAGTATATGACTTTCCAGATGTGTTTCCTGATGAATTGCCAGGATTACCTCCGGAAAGAGAAGTGCAGTTTGAAATTAATGTTATGCCTGGTGTGGATCCAATCTCCACAACACCATACAGAATGGCACCAGCAGAGTTGAAGGAGTTGAAGATACAGTTGCAAGAATTACTTGAAAAGGGCTTCATCCGCCCTAGTGTGTCACCTTGGGGAGCGCTAGTATTGTTTGTTAAGAAGAAGGATGTCACTCTTCACTTATGTATTGACTACCGGCAGTTGAATAAGGTGACAATAAAGAACAGATATCTGTTGCCTCGCATTGATGATCTATTTGACCAGTTGAAGGGTGCAGTGGTATTCTCCAAAATTGATTTGCGATCTGGTTATTATCAGTTGAAGGTGCAAGAGCAGAGTATTCCAAAAACTGCTTTCAGAACTTGGTATGGCCTCTATGAGTTTCTAGTAATGCCATTCGGGTTAACAAATGCTTCAGGTGCTTTTATGGATCTGATGAACACTATCTTTAGACCATATCTCGATCAATTTGTGGTGGTGTTTATTATTGACATTTTGATATATTCGAGGAATGCAGAGGAGCATGACAGACATCTGTGGATTGTACTACAGACTTTAAGGGAGAAATAGCTATACGCCAAATTATCGAAGTGTGAATTTTGGCTGAAAGAAATCTCCCTTTGGGACATGTTGTGTCAGCTGAAGGGATCAAGGTAGATTCCAGCAAGGTAGAAGCTATCATTAATTGGAAGCCACCCAGGAATATCATAGAAATTCGCAGTTTTATGGGTTTAGCTGGATATTACCGTCGGTTTGTGAAAGGGTTTTCTATGTTATCTTCTCCACTGACCAAACTGCTTTGGAAAGATGTAAAATTTCAGTGGACAGATAAATGTCAGCAAAGTTTTGATGAGTTGAAGAGGTGTTTGACTGAAGCTCCAGTTCTCACTTTACATACTCCGATTAAAGAATACACAGTTTATAGTGATGCTTCTCACAATGGGTTAGGCTGTGTACTGATGCAAGATCGAAATGTCATTGCTTATGCATCACGTCAGCTGAAACCGCATGAGAGGAACTGCCCAACACATGATCTGGAGCTAGCAGCTACTGTTTTTTCTCTGAAGATCTGGAGACACTATTTGTATGGGGAGAAATGCTACATTTACATAGATCACAAGAGCTTGAAGTATTTGGGCACCCAGAAGGAAGGCAGAGGAGATGGTTAGAACTCATTAAAGATTATGATTGCTTAATAGACTATCAGCCAGGCAAAGAAAATGTGGTGGCTGATGCCTTAAGTTGCAAGACTATGGCAAGTCTCAGAGTTTCTCCTTTGTCCACGGTATATGAGTTGAAAGCACAGCATGCCAGTTTAGAGATTGATGATGAGGGACAGACAGTAGTTGCATGGCATGTACAGCCAGTGTTGATTGATCAGATCAGAATGGCTACTCAGAGTGATGTTAAATATCAGAAGCTACTGAAAGAAGTCCAGCAGGGCAAGAAACCTGAATTTTCTGTGAGAGATGATGGTTTATTGCTATATCAGTGCAGAATGTGTGTTCCTAGTGATGTGGAATTGAGACAGATAATTATGAAGGAAGCACATGAGTCTCCATTTGCTATGCACCCTGGTGGAACTAAAATGTACAGAGGGCTGAAAGAGCATTACTGGTGGATGGGTATGAAGAGAGATATAGCTGAATTTGTTTCCAAATGCCTAACTTGTCAGCAAGTAAAGGCAGAACATCAAGTTCCAGCTGGTTTGTTACATCCTTTGTCAGTGGAAATGGGAACGAATAACTATGGATTTTGTTACAGGACTTCCAAGGACACAGAATAGTCATGATGCAGTATGGGTTATAGTTGATAGATTGACCAAGTCTGCTCACTTTTTGCCAGTGCAGATGGACTATAGCCTAGAAAGATTGGCCAGATTTTACATATATGAGATTGTAAAACTGAATGGAGTGCCAGTATCAATTGTGTCTGACAGAGATCCTAGGTTCACTTCTAGATTCTGGGGTAGTCTTCAGAGAGCCCTAGGAACTAGATTGAACTTTAGCACAACATTCCACCCACAGACAGATGGCCAGTCTGAAAGGGTTATTCAGATATTGAAGGATATGCTACGGGCTTGTGTGATTGAGTTTGAAGGTAGTTGGGATATACACTTGCCTTTGATTGAGTTTGCTTATAACAACAGCTATCAATCAAGCATTGGGATGCCTCCATATGAAGCTTTGTATGGCAGAAAGTGTAGAACTCCCTTATGTTGGGATGAAGTAGGTGAAAGGAAGATGATTGGGCCACAAATTGTTTAGCTGACAGAGGAAAAGATCAGATTGATCAGAGATAGACTCAAGGCTGCGTCAGACCGTCAGAAGTCCTATGTTGATCTGAAGATAAGAGATATTGAAAATGCAGTGGGTGATAGAGTATTCCTCAAAGTTTCTCCTTGGAAGAGGATTATGAGATTTGGCAGAAAGGGGAAACTGAGTCCTCGTTTCATCAGACCATATAAAGTTCTGGAAAGAGTGGGTCCTTTGGCATATCAACTGGCATTACCTCCAGAGCTAGCAAGGATACACAGTGTATTCCATGTGTCCATGTTAAGGAGGTATATATCTGACCCATCTCATGTACTATCAGTTGAAGAGATTGAGGTAAATCCAAACCTCTCATATGAGGAAGAACCCATAGAAATTCTGGCATATGAGGTGAAGCAGCTGAGGAACAAACAGATACACCTGGTTAAAGTGCTGTGGAACCATCATTTAGGCCAGGAACCTACTTGGAAATGTGAAGAGGATATGAGGAGACAACACCCACAGCTGTTCAGAGACTAATGCTAGGTAAAATTTAACACCCCTATGTTCAGTAGTGCGTTCTACTGTTCCTGTGACTAGTGTTGTCTGGACAGCTAGGATGCCTAGAACTACACTTCGATATCAGTGAGTAGACATAAAATAATGAAATACAAGAAAAGAAAATACAAGAAAAACAAAGGAAAAATAATAGCAAAGAAATGTAACCAAGTTAAGCGAGCCGAGAACCCTAGCGATGGGTGATCGTACTGGGAAGTCACGGCGTGGACCGTTGACTAGCCCTGGACAGCGGGGAACCCTGGAAAATATTTTTAGGACTCAAATAAAAATTTATTGAAGTATAAATATCATTGAAATATCAAAGAAAAATTAATTAATTAGTACAAAGAAAAGTGAGAAATCGAAAAACGGACAAAAACCCGGTATTACCAAAAAATCAGGAATGTAACCCGAACAGGGGAATTGTTGTCATTTGACACCCCGAGTTATCTTTTGACCTAAATGTCCATTAAAAACACATGATATTACACTTGGAAAATATAATGAAAAATTAATTTAGTAGTACCTAATGTAAATAACAAAAATGGAGTGTAAATGGAGTAAT
The DNA here is from genome assembly GCF_030052815.1 of Hevea brasiliensis. Classification (NCBI taxonomy): domain Eukaryota; kingdom Viridiplantae; phylum Streptophyta; class Magnoliopsida; order Malpighiales; family Euphorbiaceae; genus Hevea; species Hevea brasiliensis. The sequence goes on along the minus strand of NC_079499.1, from coordinate 34,992,925 downwards.
TATCACTTAAAACTTATTAAATTATTATCCTAGCATGAGTGGAGCACTATGGGAATTAAAGTATACACTAAGTGGGCAGATTTCTTCCACTAAACTTCATCTTCAACCTTTCTCCTTACCCATGCCGAAATGAACTCCCTCACAACCTCCATGGCCGAAACTTGAAGGAACTTCATCATCTCCTCCATTCCACCTCCAAACACCAAAGTTGCTTCATTAATTTTGATCCCCACTTCACAAGGAAGAAATAGATACCAAAATCAAGGGAGATTAGTGAAGATTTAACAAGTCCCAACAATAGGTAAGTTTGTGTTTTTTATTATTGCTTTGTTAAAGTTTGTAAGGATGTTATGGGTGTTTGATTTATAGAGAAATTTTTGAGGTTTGATGTGTAAAGGGGGAAGTGTACTTTTGGCAGCCATGGAAACATCTTGAAGACAGTTTATTTTTGCTTGTAAATGGTGAATTAAAGGATTGATTAAATCTATATTGTGTAGGAAATTATTTGGGTGATGTATACTTAGTATATGTGGATGTGTATTAAAATTTGAATGCTTGGAAATTATGGGAATGTAATGCATGAAATGGCAGCCTGGTTTGGTGAACCATAAGGATATTATTTCATGTTTGGATTGTAGAATATTAATGTTAAATTGTGTTGGTTATTATGGCAGTTTGGGTATGTGTGTGATAGTGTGAAGTTGGACATGTAAAAGTGTTATGGTTAGGTGATTAAATTATTGTAAATTTGGTTTGAAAATTCTGTACTAAATGGTGCACATTGAATGTAATTGTAAGCTTCCAAAATGACCTATAATATGTTTTGAATTATGTTTAGGTTATGGTACAACCAGAATTGGCTTGAATGTTGAGTTTGGTAAGTGTTAAAAGTGATCCTTGATGTGTATGAAGGAAATGCAATAAGGCAGTTTGAGTTTTAGCCCTAGAACTTTAAGTGTGTGGCTCCAATTGGTATGAGACCAATTGGAGGTGAAACTAGGCACAAAATTTGCCAACTTTCATGAAGGAAGCATGCCAAAATTCTGCTTGCAAGATAGCTTGAAAAATAACCAAATCCGGATTAAGTGCAAATAAGTCCTGAAAATTGACCATTTGGGCAGCAGTTAGTGTTTAGGCCATAACTCACTCAAAACAGGTCCAATTGACCTGAAATTTTGACCATAAATAGTTAATACCCATATCTACAAGTCTTTTGAAGATACCAAAACACAGAAATGACCATAAGCAAGTCAAACAGCTTGCACAATTTCGGGTCAAAAAACTGGCCGAACCAAAATTGACCTAAAATGACCTAAAATGACCATTTTTAGTGCAATTTAACCAGCAATAGTAAAATGACCACAACTTGGTCTACATAACTCAGAATGACCTAAAATTTTTCCCCGCATACAATAAGACATAGATCTACAAGTTTGTAGTTTTGACCGAAACCCGAAAACTGAGGGAACTAGGTCGTCCGGCTAGGTCAAACTAGTATCCCGGAATCCAGCAAATTGTAAGGAAATGCAGTATACATGGAACTGAAATTGGTAACATGTACCAACCCTAAAAGACTATCGAATGTGACATATTAGTAACACTAAAACCTAATTTACCTAAAATGCACCGAGGGTCGATATATTAGGTTGATTAAGCAAATAATATCATTCAGTGAATTACTTATCAAGCATTATCGTTAGAGACAGTTTAAATGAATACTGAAACACTTCAAATTGTGTTTCTCAGTGAGCAAAGACTCAGGGAAAGGGAAGGAAACACTGAGTCAAGACCAGGAGACAGTTATCAAAGGTTTGTGCATAACAGCTATTTCTTTTGAATTTTTCAATTGAAATGAATTATGACTATTTGTACATTATTGTTTTAAATTGTGGAAATGTGTTTGAATGAATATTTATTGCTTGAAAAGCATTGTAAATGGTTTGAAACTATGAAAAATTGTTTGAATGATATTGATGGATACTTATTGATTGAAAAGCATTGGAAATGATTTGAAACCGCAGCTATCATGTATATTGATTGTATTCCTCGCTAGCTTGTCTAGTAGGACGAATTGAATTCCCTCTCTGGCTGAAGTGTTGAGGTGTGCGCCTATTGAGGACGAATCAAATGAGTACTCATATTTTTGCTAGCTAGCTATGTTATTCCTCATTAGCCATCAGCTTCTGGGACGAATTGAATACCTCATTAGCCATCGGCTTTTGGGACAAATTGAACTTTGGAACATGATTAAGATGTGTGTGTTTTATTGATATGTATTATGAGATTGTGAAATGGAGTTAAATTTTTATTGACATTCACTGTCTTTTGAATTTAATCATGATTTGATTTATTGAAATTATTGTGATATTGAGAAATGGAGTTTAAATTCTTGTTGACATTTACTGTCTTGAATTTAACTATGGTTTTAAGTATCCACTATTTATTTAACTTATGATTTGTGATTTAAAGTTGTATTTGGTTAATGTTGTGCACCACTGAGATATTGTCTCAGCGATAGCTTTTTATTGCTGTCGCAGGTAGACAGACGGACAGGACAGCAGATTAGGCTGCTAGTACATCTAGCGAGAGATTATCGGGTATAATGAGTATACCACATTTTGCATTTTGTACTTTAATGTATGACCACTGTATGTACATATCGTTCTTGGTTTTGAGCAGTTGTAAATTAAAATTGTACATTGAAGTTGTAAAGTAAATTATGAGATATTTTGGCTTGTAAAATTTGTACTGTATTTCTTTATCTCAGCCTTTGAAAAATTATTGTGGATTGAGTTGAAAAACATATTGTGTTGAATTTTGTTAGAGTTTGAGACTGAGCAAAATATTGAAGTGTTTTTTTTTACAGGTTTTTGAAGAACTGTTTTATCCAAATTATAGAGGGCACTCTAACAAAATTTTTACAGAAATTACTAATAGTCTAAATGTTTTAACTATTTCAAGTCAGTTCACAAAAGTTTTTAACACCTGTAAATAGTGCTCACCACTGTAAAAGAAGTAAGAAAAGTTTTGAAAATCCCTTGTAGTGCATTTAATGGGTTATCAGTAGGCGAAGTTGGTAATTCATTAGGTATACTACGGGATCATGTTATGCCTTACAGAGGGGTATGGTGTGACAACACTTGTCTCTGCTGGTAGTAAGTAGGCCTCCTGCACAGCAACTCAATTGGGAGAACTCTCTTTCATACTTTGCTACTGTCCTATCCTCCTATCTCAAACCCAGAAATTCCTAGAGTTTTATATCAATATAGGTGTTAGGAATATATTTCTATTTAAATTCTCTAAGAAAATCTCCCCAAGTCAAAATAGGAGGCTCCATTAGACTATTTGGGACAATTTTCCACCATTCATAGGCATTCTTCTGAAGCAATGAAACTGCATACTCAAATCTCAATGCATCTATACACTGCAGCTTCTTGAAAACTCTGTCCATTCTTTCTAACCACTGTTCTACCTCTAGTGGGTCTACAGTACACTTAAATTCAATAGCTCCATACTTCATTATCTTCTAATATTGCCTCAATGGCGATTGTGCCTGTACATTACCAACCATTTGCTAGAAAAATACAGCCATCTACTGAGTAAAATGAGTAGGAAACTGCACTAGAGGGACTTGCACAGCTGGCCCTTATGCACCCTGAGGGGCTGGAGACTCTCTCTGAACTTCAACCGCTACTGATTATTCCTCAAAGTTATCCCCCTCTTCCATACTACTACGTAAAGATCTCTACCTCCTAGACAACCAACACAAGAAAATCTACTCATTAGTTCATTTCCAAGATGTAAATATATTATATGTATCAATCTATAACATTTGAGCTGTTATACTTATCAAGAAAATATTTTTAGTATGTAAATCAAATCTTGCTCTGATACCACCAAAACATGTCACAACTTACCCTTTCATAAAATATGGCATGCTCCTATAATATGCCTAATGAATTACCGAAACACCCTCTACCAATAATCCATTAAACATATTACAAGGGATTTAACGATTTCAAATTCATTTTGCAAGTGAAACTGGTCAATAAAAGGTTTAATAGTTATTCTAAGGTTTAAGAAAAATACCATGAAATTAATTTTTTTTAAAATAAGTATTTTTAAAACTTTAATAAATTCGATGAAAATCTAGCGTCATGACAGCTAAAAATCTGTCTACCTAAAAATTTTAAACCTGTTAAAACAAACTGTAGCAATATATTTATAATACCAAATTTATCAAATCAACATTTTAGCAACTGCTTTTCTCATTCACAATCAAAAGAAATAAATCCTTATAAATTTACATTCATTTGATAATAATAAAATAATATTACATCACCTTTATATAACTCCTCGAATATTTCTTGCATACATATATTCATTATTTACATCAGAGAAAAAAAAAACAAAAATTGAAAAGTATAACCTTAGAATTATACCCCGCTTGCAAAAGAATGCGGCGTCTATTATGCTCACTCGGCGGTCTTTTCCTTTCCTTTACCTGCGATGGCATAAAAAAAAAACCATTGCTGAGTACAAAGACTCAGTGGTACACAACTATCAATTTATAAAACCTCATGTAAAACTTAAATATCATTTCATAATAAAATATTTCTTTTATTCAGCAATTCATGAAACACAAAAATAAATACAAAACTTTCAATAACACATTTCTTATACCATTTGAAAATAGTTACTATTGCCAACATCTCACAGTTTATACAATGACACAAAATTTCCAATCAATGCCATCTTATACACCATGACAAAGCTATCTCAACCCCAACTAACCAAAACTAATTAGGGAGGCAAAGCTAGCTAGCAAATATGAGTACACCCATTCGATCTTAACCTCATCTGATGAGCTAGAGAGGGAGGATAATATAACCAATCTCAACCCCATAAGTGAAGGAGGAACCTATCCAATCTCAACCTCATAAAGTGAGGGAGGAAATCAAAGTCTGTCATGCCAACCGTGGTTTTAAAATAATTTTGAAACAATTTCCATTCAAATAAACAAACATTTCAAATCATCACATATGGTTGACAACACATCAATTTAACAAACACTTCTAAATCACATACATCCGGCTACCCCTGTGCTATAATATAATAAATGCCCAAATGCCCTCCTTTTCATCACAATAATAAATCCTTTTCAACATTCAAAATGTTCTCAAAATAGTATAAATAATTCTCAATCAATCACACAATATTTTTTTTTTTGAAAAAGGAGATTCACATTTGAGCTTGTAGAAAATCTATTCTTTTCATTTGCAAATTTAAAACACAAGAAAGTTATAGTTGCGCACAGACCTTATCTTAGGCTCTTTTCTTTGATTTATTTCTCCCTTTACTTCTAACTTATCTTCTCCATTGAAACACAAAATTTCAAAAGCTTCAATACTTATTCTAACTTCCACTAGTAACTAACCAAAAAATTCCTACTGAAATTCCCAAAATAACTACAAATTCTAACTATTCCACCAACAATCAACTCAGGTAAAAGCAAAAAGTAGCTTGTGCTTTCTTCATAAGATTTTTAAATTTATGTCTTACCTTTCATTTGGTTTTTGAATCACTTGATTATGATTTATAGATCACAATTTATGACCAAATAAGTAGGATATAGTCAGATTGCCTTTTTCTTCCAGAATACAGGACCAACTTTGGACAGGTCTTAGAACTCAATTTCAATCAAGTTTCAGTCATAATTTATCAAATTGGCCTTTATGAAAGTTGTTCCTCTGTGTCTTAGCTTTCCAACAAGGTAAGATTCACTTCATTTGGAATTTTACACAGTGAGTTTTGTCTAAACAAGTAGGACATGTTCAGATCTATTCTTTACTAATCGCAGGATAAGTTTTGGGTTGTTTTTGGAGTCCATATTTGAACAAGTTGCAATTAGAATTTGTCATTTGGTTCTTCAGAAAAGTTATTTCTTTATGTATTAGATTTTTAACAAATTAAGAATCACCTCATTTGGGGTTTCCCAGAGTGAGTTATATCCATTTTAATCAGGATTGTTTAGGGTGCCTAGCTCCTAGGTTCTAGGTTTTATAACTCAACATCTAGCAATTATTCAATGTATTTACACACAGAATTCAGGCAAATTGTCTTCATGAAAGTTTTAGATTATATTGTAGCTTCAATTTGCCATAAGTTTTAGGTCATTTGGAATTAATAGAACTCAAGATATGGACTTAAAATTGCAGTATAGTCAAATTCAGTCAGATTACTTTACGTGCCTATTCATAATGCCTACTTCCACATATACAAGCAACATAATTCCCAACAAGCAATACATCATTTATACATACTAAGCATCTTTTTTCTATCTATAAATTAGATATATACACTCAATTTTTCCAAAAACCCTAATTGGCATAAAATCGTAAGAAATAACTTTAAAAGCAATTAAGGTATTAAGAGTACACATACCCAAATTTAAGCTCCTAATCTTTGCTTGGCTCTTTAATATCACCTCTAATCAACTTTATTGCTCTTCTCTTGAGTTTTTCCCCAACTTGGTTACTTGGTAACCTTCCTAATCCTTGAAATTTCTTGCTTTACAATGGCACTCTCACTAAAGTGAAGCTTAATTATACTAATTGGAGTGATGGAAGTTGAGATTTGAGTGAGAACTCAAGCTTGAAGAAACAAAAATGATGGAAGGGAGAAAAGAGTCGGTTTGACATCTTGAAGAAGAAGAAGAAGATGATGGCTTTTATCTCTATAATTAGATATTTATATTATTTAATTTCCTAGTGATAAACTTATAAATATTGGTGAATGGCAAACTTATAATTATGCTGAAATTCATAATCATTACATTTGACTATTCTTTTAATTATGTTTAATTTTTCTAATCATGATTAGTTAAATTAATCCCACTTTATTAAGTTAATTAATCTCATTTTTTTTTGTTAATATTTGACCTTTAAATTTAATTGATCAAATTTTGCTATTACCGGGTTTCTGTTCATCTTTTCCATAATGCCCGATAAGTCCCTAACTTCGTTTTTCACTTTGATTTTTTGCTTTTCTTATTTGAACTTATTTGTTTTCATTTCTTTTGTAGCACCCCTATGTTCGGTAGTGCGTTCTACTGTTCCGGTGACCAGTGTCTGTCCGGATAGCTAGAATGCTTGGAACTACACTTAAATTTAGTGAGAATACATAAAATAATGAAACACAATAGAGGAAAATACAAGAAAAACAAAGGAAAAACAAGAGCAATAAAATATAACTAAGTTAAACGAGCCAAAAACCATAGCAATGGGTGACCGCACCAAGAAGTTGCAGCGAGGACCGTTGACTAGCTCTGGACCGTGAAAAACCCTGGAAAATATTTTTAAGACTTTAATAAACATCTATTAAAGTATAAATGACATTGGAAATGTCAGAGAAAAATTAATTAATTAGTACAAAGAAAAATAAAAAATCGAGAAACCGACAAAAATTGATGTTACCGAAAAATCAGGAATACAAATCGAATAGGGGCATTGTGGTCATTTGACACCCCGAGTTGCCTTTTGACCTAAATTTCCATTTAAAATAAATGATATTAAACTTTGAAAATATCATGAAAAGTAAAATTGTGGTACATTATAGGAATAGTAAAAGAATTGATGCAAAATGTGTGAATTGTGAAACTTTGATTTATTAAATCTTAAAACTAAGTTAGTGCTCCACTAAGGGGAATTAATGGACATTAAAATACAACATTTGGGACAGAAGATATCATCATCTTCAACCTTTCAACATTCAGCCGAAACCAATCCTCCATGGAAGCTCCATAGCCAAACCTCATGCAAGCCACTTGCACTCCCATTCTAAGCTTCATTTCACCATAGTTTCTTCACTAAAGTTGGTCTATATACCTTGGGAAAGATATATGGAGCAAGAAAGAAAGGTTTTGATGAGTTTTTAACAAGCTTCAAAATAGGTAACTGCTTGTTTTCCATTTTTGCTTCATTAAAGTTTGTGTGGGTGTTGTGGTGAGTTGATTTATGAAGAAACTTTGAGGTTTTAATGAGTTATTGGAAAGCACTGTTTTTGGCAGCCATGGAATATCAAGGTTAATGAATTATTTCTTCATGTAAATGGTATTTTGAGGTATTGATTTAAGTGCTTAAATGTATAGGAGTTGATTTACCATGTATATAGTTTGAATTATAAGTTTGAAAAGTTAAAATGGAAGCTTGATGTATATGAACAATTGGGCAGCCTTGTGATGCATGGTAGAGTGTTTAAATTCATGAAATAGTTTAGTGAATTATGGTACCAAGGATGACAGCATATGTATATGATTTAGTAGAGAATATATATGTAATTTGATGATGGAAGTTATGTGTAATGGTTAGGAGTGTTATGTGTATATGTTGTTATAAATGGACTTTGTAATTTGGGATTTATATTTGGTGTATTTAAGGTCATTGTATTCTGCCCAAAGTGACTATAATATGAAGTGATAAATGGTTGTGGTATGATACAAATGCAGAATTTGGTTTGGGAATGAAGTTATAGCTAGTTGAATACGTGATTGGTTTGGTGTTTTAAAAAGGTATTAAGGGCAGTATGTGTTTTAGGCTATAAATGGAATTCTATGACTCCAATTGGTTTGAGGCCAATTGGAGGTGAAACTAGGCAAAAAATGTGCCAACTTTCATGTTGGAAACCTACCTAAATTCTGTCCAGAAAGTGACATGAAAATTGACCAAATCCAAATTGGTGACTTTGCAAACCTGAAAATTGACTATTTGAACAGCAGTCAGTATTTTGGCCATAATGTTAGTAGTATGCCCTATAGCATATCATTTAGTATGTATCTTGTACATCTTTTATTAATAAAAGGCATTTCCACTTTTCCGTTTACATAATATATTTATGTGTAATAGAAAAAGCCCATTGATATTTTATTAGAAATTCTATTCTTAAGTTGTTAAGAATATGAGTGACAGTATTTCTAACACAAAGTATCATAAATAGGTTCACAATCGAGGATACTTCATAATAAGGACATGACTTATCCAGAAAGATTGTATTCATGTTTGTTCCCAAGTTATTTATATGAGATATAAATAAAATGGAATGGTGAGTCTCATGCCATATAACAAACATGATAGGCACTTATACGTGATAAGTAGGCTGAACCAGTGACACTTATGACAAGCACGTGTGTTAGTAGTATGCCCTAGAGCATCTCATTTAGTATGTATCTTGTACATATGTTATTAATAAAAGGCATTTCCACTTTTTCGTTTACATAATATATTTATGTGTAATAGAAAATGTCCATTGATATTTTGTTAGAAATTTTATTCTTAAGTTGTTAAGAATATGAGTGATAGTATTTCTAGTACAAAGTATCATAAATAGGTTCACAATCGAGGATACTTCATAATAAGGACATGACTGATCCAGAAAGATTGTATTCATGTTTTTTCTCAAGTTATTTATATGAGATATAAATAAGATGGAATGGTGAGTCTCATGCCATATAACAAACATGATAGGCACTTATAAATGATAAGTAGGCCGAACCAGTGACACTTATGACAAGCACATGGAGTTTACTCTTGTTAATGTTTTGTTATAAATCATATCAGTGCATATAATCTTTAAACCCGAGATAGCACAGTTATCTTGTATATAGGTAGTTTGAGTTTGATACTGCTTTTATACTTGCACTGTGTATGGGTATATGGGCATGTGTTGGCTCCTACTAGTTATATATGGAGGTAGGTGTTGATCAAGATGGAATCTGTTCCTCTAAGTAAATAGAGATAAAATCCTATGTTCATTTAATTGTTCTTGATGTTTCAAGTTCCTGGCTAGGATAGATAGATTTATTCAGAAAAGAGTTTCTGATGAGAAAATCTTTTTAATCAAGAACTGGAATTAAAAGAAAACATAATATTCATAGCAAATGGAGTTTGACATAAACCATGACTCCAGCTTAAGTTGGGATTTTGTAACAGAGAGATTCTAGCGCATGGTAACATATGATTATAGGTTCATTTAAGGTAAACCTTATTACTAATTGGGTGGCCATGGCATGCTATGCTATGTGTTGACCACAATCTATGAGGTGCATAAAATGATTTAGAGAAATCATTTATGGTAAGAAAGAGTTCTGATGATATTAAGAGTTGATATCATGTCTCATTGCCAATTAGTGATGAGCCTAGTAAGTCACACATATACACAAGTTGTCACCTATTTAAATATGATTTAATTATTTAATTAAAGAGTTTAATTGATTAATTAAATAGGTTTGGTTTGCAATTAGATTGCAAAGTCCCTAGCATGACTTGAAATCAAATCTAGATTATTGGATGTATAGTATAAGTTAAATTTATATTTAAAGTGCTTAAATATGAATTTAATTAATGAGAAATTAATTAATATAGATTAATTAATTAATTTATATTTGATATAAATTAATTAGAAGAAGAAAAATAATTATTTTTGGTTGAGAACTCAAAATTAAGACACAGGGGCATTTTGGTCATTTCACAGTATGACACGTGGCACCATGAGATGGTGACACATGGGATTACACATAAGCTTGCCAAATGTTTTTTTTTAATCATGTAAGATGATTAAAATCAAGATTAAATATAGGTTTTACACTTGGCACAATGTGATTAGGTCACTTAAACCTAGAGCTAATCAAAGGGTGACTGTGGCAAGGGTTTAATGTGTTAACCTAGCTATATAAGTGTTGTTATGAAAAAGAAAAATACAACCAGCAGCCACTCCTCCTTTGTCACGCCATTTTGAGGCTCTCCATATATTCTTCTTCATCTCTTATCAATTCAAAGAGATTAGCCATCAATCTCTTGAATTAAAAAATACTAGAAATTGTTTCTAGTGTCCTGTTTACATCTCTAATCTCTTAAAAGGAAGAACTTGAATTTCTAATTAATAGAAAAAGCTTTGGAAGCTGTTCAAGGGCTGCCATAGGTGTTCTTGGTGTGGACAAGCTAGAGGGACAACATCTGGTGTTCTGAAGATGAATCTCAAAGGCACAGACACGCTGCAGTGCATCAAGAGGTTAGTGTAATCGTTCTTAATTTAATCTAGGGTTTTAAAATTAATCTGATTAATTTAAAAATCTTAAATGGCAAATACAGATCCGAAAACATATTAAAATCCAAAAACATATTAAAAGAGTTTTAATATGTTGTTTATCATTAAAATCAAATAGATAAAAATAAATCTTGCATGATGCATGTGACCCTAGGTAAAAATTTTTGAATTCAATGGTATAAACTTGTGTTTTTCAAGCTTCCGTTCCTTCAATTGGTATCAGAGCCACTATATTTGCCATTTAGATTGTTGATTATAGGATTTAATTGTTGAATTTGATCATGAGATGATTGATCCATTGTTGGTTGCAATGGATGTGTGGCGGCACACATGGTGAAGCCGCCATTGGTGGAGGAAACAAAGGTTCTTCAAGGTGGCGAAAGGTTTGCTTTCTAATTTACAATTGTTGTATGATCTAAAAGCTCATCCTATATCTAATTAAATTGTTTTATTAGAATTTTAATCACACAATTTAATTATGATTCAAATCAGAATTTTGAAAATTATTTGAATGTGATTCAAATCTGAATTTTAAAAGTTGTTTGAATGTAATTCAAATCTGAATTTTTAAAGTTGCTTGAATCATATTCAAATCTGAATTTTTAAAGTTGATTGAATAATATTCAGATCTGATTTTTTAAGAAATGTTTGAATGTGATTCAAATCTGATTTTTTAAGAAATGTTTGAATGTGATTCAAATCTGAATTTTTAAGGTTGTTTAAATATGATTCAAATATGAATTTTTAAATTTGTTTGAATGAGATTCAAATCTGAACTTTTAAATTTATTTGAATCATATTCAAATCTAGATTTTTAAGTTGAATATGAGATATTCAATTTAATTTAAGTATGTATGTTTTATTTAATTGTTAAATAGTGATATGCATGATGGATGATCATGGATTATAAAAGACCAATGTGATTGGATTTATTTTTTTTATGTTTCTTTGGGATTGTAAATTAATTAATTTGTTTTAATTTATTTTGGGCATGTATTATTAAGTTTGAAATAATTTTTGGGTTGTAATTTCATTTATTTAATTTCTTGTAAATTCACCTTGGCATGCCAAGGATTACTATGTAATAATGGATTATAAGAAATTCAAGGAGGTCAAGAGCATTGGTGGGACCAGTGGGAGGAATTCAAGATCAAGTGTTGATTATGTACTCCTTCAGCAACTCTTGTAAAACGAATGAATGAAATGCACCTAGGAATGCCCTGATTCAATTCTTGGTGGCTCAGAATTGAATCCCTTAGAAAGTCCATTATCATACCATATTTATTGCTTATCCATGATTGCATGAGATGTATGGGAATGTATGCAATTATATGATATATGCATGCTAAATGGATAATGTGCAAAGTGAGACCTAAATAGTAATAGGGATGACCATAAAATCTTCCAAACAAATGATTAAGTTGGATATGCTATAATTAAAGTAATTATAACATGGGCCCTCCATTGGAGCAATTATTTTTAAGAAATTTTAAATAGTTGCATAAGATACAATTAATTTAAGAGATTTTCTTAAGAATAATTATTCAGCATGAGATGTTGTAAATATGTAAATGGTTTGGTAGCCAATATTGGATGTACTTGAGGACATTAAAATTATTTGCATAATTACTAGCTCAATGGGATCAACTTAACTAATGCAAGATAAGTCAATAATGGATGTACCGGAGATTTTGAGCATTAGGGGCTAGGTAAAGGATTGAACCTCACATGAGATGTGATGGGCAAGGAGTTGCTCACTTATAGTTTATTGTAATTCCAATAATGGATGTACCTGAGGATGATCAATAGAATTATAAGAATTCAATCACCCACTAGAAATCCATCCAACTAGGATTTCCGTTTTCTACTTTGGAAGTGTAGGATTCGCTAAGTTAGTGGGAGGACTAATTTAATTAAAAGACCATAATCATTTTGGTTAATTTCATGATACATTTACTAATTAATCTGGTTATTTTCTATTGTTAATTTTCTGATAAAAACGAGCACAGAACAACCACCACCATCTAATATCCTTGCAAGTATACTTGATCGCAATAGGTTGACAGGACCTAATCTGTCTGATTGGCTAAGAAATTTGAAACCTGTCCTAAACCTTGAACATATAGGATATGTTCTAGATTCAAATGTTCCTGGTCCCTTACCTCCAGAGGCCACACAAGAGGAACATGAAAACTTTGGACAAGTGGAAGGAGCATGATATGAGTGCTAAGTGTTACATGCTTGCTTCCATAAGTAATGAGTTACAGAAGCATCATGAGAACATGTTGAGTGCGAGTGAGATCCTCCTTCACCTACAAGAGTTGTATGGTGAGCACAGCAGGAATGCTAGGTATGAGATATCTAGACAGCTATTCCGTATGAGAATGTTTGAGGGACAGAATGTTGGGGATCATGTCCACAAGATGATTCGGCTGATTGTGCAGTTGGAACATCTTGACTTCAACATGGATTTCCAACTATAGACAGATTTGATCCTTCAGTCCCTTCCTGAGTCTTTTGGGAATTTTGTGACAAATTTTCATATGACTCAATAGGAATGCACCTTAGCTGGTTTACTAAACATGCTGGTTATTGCCCAAAAGAATATGCCGGGCAATGAAGGAAAAGAGGTAGCTTTGATTGCATCTTCTTCTACTGGAAAGTCTAACAAGAAGAAGGGCAATAAGAAAAAGAAACCTCAGATTCTTGGTCCTTCCAAGAAAATAGCTAAACAGAAAAGGAAGACTAAAGCTGATGGAGGCAAAGGAAAGTGTTTCCACTGCCAAAAGGATGGGCACTGGAAAAGGAACCGCCTGAGTATCTTGCTTCTCTGAAGGACAAGAAGGATACACCTTCGGAAGGTATGTCCATATCTTGTTATTTAGATTCTGATGATACTCATAGTTCATCTACAGCTTGGGTTTTAGATACTGGTGCCAGTTCTCACATTTCTAATGATATGCAGGAACTAGCAAATAGTAGTAGCTTGCATTCTCAAGATGTTAGAGTCTAGATTGGCAATGGCTCAACTGTTGAAGCTTTAACCATAGGATCTAAATCTTTTTATATGTTTGGACATGTTTTGTGTTTGGATAATATTTTATATGTACCTGATGCTTTTAAGAACATCATTTCTATATCTAGTTTGACTAGAAATGGCTATAAATTTCAGGTCACAGATGATGTTTGCAATATTTATTTTGGAAATAAATATGTTAGTTCGGGTTATATGAATGATGGTCTTTATTATTTGGATAATAATGACAAACACAAATTGAATGCAAGTGATCTAAAAGAATGCAATGCCATGGTGAAATCCAACTCAAGTTCAAAAATATATTTGGCACTTAAGGTTATGTCATGTTGCAGAAGATAGGATTGCAAAACTGGAGAAAATGAGGATTCTATCCTCATTGGGCTCTGAGCCTACTCCAACTTGTGAATCTTGACTTCAAGGTAAAATGACTAGATCACCCTTTGTTGGACAAGGGTTAAGAGCTGAAAATATTTTGGAGCTAATACATAGTGATGTATGTGGTCCATTTAAAGAAATGGCTAGAGGGGGCTTTCATTATTTTATTACCTTTATTGATGATAAATCAAGGTTTGGGTATTTATATTTGATGAAATACAAACATGAATCCTTTGAAAAGTTCAAAGAATTTAAATCTGAAGTAGAAAATCAAACAGAAAGAGTATTAAAGCTCTTTGATCAGATCGTGGAGGTGAATATTTGAGTACTGAATTTGATGAATACTTGAGAGAGCACGGCATTGTTTCCCAGCTGACTCCTCCAAGAACACCACAGCTGAATGGTGTATCTGAAAGGAGAAATTGTACCCTATTGGATATGGTACGTAGTATGATGAGCTATACTGATATGCCAATCTCCTTTTGGGGATTTGCATTAGAATCAGCTTTGTATATTCTGAATAGGATTCCATCAAAATCAGTTTCTTCCACACCTTATGAGATATGGCATGGAAGAAAACTAAGTCTTAAGCATGTTAAGATTTGTGGTTGTCCAGCTTATATCAAAAAGTTGAACACTGATAAATTGGAGACTAGATTAGAAAATGGTTAATTTGTTGGATATCCAAAAGATAGTTTTGGATATTATTCTTATTTGCCTACTTCACAAATGTTGTGATAAGTAGAGATGCCACATTTCTTGAACAATAGTTTGTTCAACAAGGAGGCAGAGGAAGGCAAATACAGCTAGAATTGGAGAATTCAGACCAACTAATAGATCAGATGGATATAGATCCATCTAGTCAACCTATACCCGTTGATGAAACATCTACAGCTGTTCCTCATAAAACAACCAGGGTATCTCACCCACCAGTGAGATATGGTTTCCTTCATGAAGAAGAACAAGAGTTGTCTACTCATGAAAAAGTAGATCATGGAGATGATCCACTTACCTATGAAGAAGCTATATCAGATATAGACTTTTCAAAATGGATTAATGCTATGAAATCCGAGATTGATTCCATATATAAGAATCAAGTTTGGGATCTTATTAACCCACCTGAAGGTATTGTACCTATAGGGAACAAATGGGTTTTCAAGAAGAAAATTGGTTCTGATGGAAAGGTAGAGACTTATAAGGCAAGGCTAGTAACGAAAGGGTTTCGCCAAAGGCAAGGAATCGACTATGAGGATACTTTCTCGCCTGTTGCCATGCTTAAATCAATTAGGATTTTATTAGCAATAGCTGCATACTATGATTATGAGATTTGGCATATGGATGTCAAAACAGCTTTTCTCAATGGATACATTGAAGAAAACATTTTCATGAAACAACCTAGGGGTATTGAATCCCAAGATGGTTCCAAGGTATGCAAGCTAAAGCGATCCATTTATGGGTTGAAACAAGCTTCGAGGAATTGGAACATCTGTTTTAATGAAGCCATTAAATCCTTTGGTTTTATCAAAAATGAGGATGAGCCATGTGTATATAAGAAGGTTAGTAACAGTGCTATTACTTCCTTGTCTTATATGTGGATGACATACTGTTGATGGGTAATGACACATGTATGTTGACAACTGTAAAGGTATGGTTGTCAAATACATTCTCCATGAAAGACTTAGGGGAGGCAACCTATATTCTTGGGATTCGCATCTATAGAGATAGAGCGAAAAGAATAATTGGTTTATCTCAAAGTCTATACTTGGAAAAGGTGTTAAAGAGGTTTAACATGCTTCATTCCAAGAGAGGATTGTTATCAGTGAGACATGGTATCCATCTTTCTAAAGAGATGTCTCCAAAGACACCTGAAGATAGAGATAAAATAGCCAGGATTCCATATGCTTTGACTATTGAAAGTTTAATGTATGCAATGTTGTGTACTAGGCCGGATATCGAATATGCTATTAGTTTGACTTGCAGTTATCAATCCAATCAAGGTATGGAATGCTGGATAGCTGTCAAGAATATCCTTAAGTACTTGAGAAGAACTAAGGAGTTATTCTTGATCTATGGAGGTGGAGACTTGCAATTGGATGGTTATACTGATTCTGATTTCCAATCAGATATCGATGATAGAAAGTCTACATTTGGATATGTGTTTATTTGTAATGGAGGTGCAGTCAGTTGGAAGAGTTCCAAATAGAGCACGACTGCAGATTCCACTACAGAGGCTGAGTATATTGCTGCATCAGATGCTACAAAGGAAGCTGTTTGGATAAAGAAGTTCGTGATAGAACTTACAGTAGTTCCTTCCATTGAGTCAGCAGTTCCACTACACTGTGACAACAATGGAGCAGTCATACAGGCTAAGGAACCAAGGTCTCACCAGAAATCCAAACACATAGAAAGGCGCTACCCTATTATCAGAGAAATAGTTGGGCGAAACGATATAACCATGCAGAAAATAACATCAGCTAAAAATCCAGCTGATCCATTCACTAAGCCTATGTCACAGACTCAGCTAGACTGACATCTTGAGAAGATAGGTCTAAGATATTGCAATGAATGGCTCTAGTGCTAGTGGGAGATTGTTAGTAGTATGCCCTAGAGCATATCATACATCTTTTATTAATAAAAGGAATTTCCACATTTTCGTTTACATAATATATTTATGTATGATAGAAAAGGTCCATTGATATTTTGTTAAAAATTCTATTCTTAAGTTGTTAAGAATATGAGTGACAGTATTTCTAGCACAAAGTATCATAAATAGGTTCACAATCGAGGATACTTCATAATAAGGACATGACTTATCCATAAAGATTGTATTCATGTTTGTACCCAAGTTATTTATATGACATATAAATAAGATGGAATGGTGAGTCTCATGCCATATAACAAACATGATAGGCACTTATACATGATAAGTAGGCTGAACCAGTGACACTTATGACAAGCACATGGAGTTTACTCTTGTCAATGTATTGTCATAAATCATATCAGTGCATATAATCTTTAGACTTGAGATAGCATAGTTATCTTGTATATATGTGGTTTGAGTTTGATACTGCTTTCATACTTATACTATGTTTGGGTATAAGGGCATGTGTTGGCTCCTACTAGTTATATATGGAGGTAGGTGTTAATCAAGATGGAATTTGTTCCTCTAAGTAAATAGAGATAAAATCATATGTTCATTTAATTGTTCTTGATCTTTTAAGTTCCTGGCCAGGACAGATAGATTTATTCAGAAAGAGTTTCTATTGAGAAAAAATCTTTTTAATCAAGAACTAGAATTAAAAGAGAACATAATATTCATAGCAAATGGAGTTTGACATAAACCATGACTCCAGCTTGAGTTGGGATTTTGTAACAGAGAGATTCTAGTGCATGGTAACATATGATTATAGGTTCATTTAAGGTAAACCTTATTACTAATTGGGTGGCCATGGCATGCTATGCTAAGTGTTAACCATGATATATGAGGTGCATAAAATGATTTAGAGAAATCATTTATGGTAAGAAAGAGTTTTGATGATATTAAGAGTTGATATCATGTCTCATTGCCAATTAGTGATGAGCCTAGTAAGTCACACACATACACAAGTAATCACCTAATTAAATATGATTTAATTAATTAATCAAAGAGTTTAATTGATTAATTAAATAGGTTTGGTTTGCAATTAGATTGCAAAGTCACTAGCATAACTTGAAGCCAAATCTAGATTATTGGATGTATAGTATAAGTTAAATTTATATTTAAAGTGTTTAAATATGAATTTAATTAATGATAAATTAATTAATAAAGATTAATTAATTAATTTATATTTGATATAAATTGATTAGAAGAAGAGAAATAATTATTTTGGGTTGAGAACTCAAAATTAAGACACATGGGCATTTTGGTCATTTCACAAGGTGACATGTGGCACCATGAGATGGTGACAGATGGCACTACACATAAGCTTGCCAAATGTCTTTTAATCATGTAAGATGATTAAAATTAAAATTAAATATAGGTTTGACACTTGGCACAATGTGATTGGGTCAATTAAACCTAGAACCAATCAGAGGGTGACATGTGGCAAGGGTTTAATGTGTTGACCTAGCTATATAAGTGTTATTATGAAAAAAAATAACACAACCAGCTACTGATCTCCTTTGTGCTGCCACTTTGAAGCACTCCCTCTCTTCTTCTTCATTTCTCATCTATTCTAAGAGATTAGAAAACAATCTCTTGAATTAAAAATACTAGAAATCGTTTCTAGAGTCCTGTTTACATCTTTAATGTCTTAAAAGGCAGAACTTGATTTTCTAATTAATAGAAAAAGCTTTAGAAGCTGTTCAAGGGCTGCCATAAGTGTTCTTGGTGTGGACAAGCTAGAAGGACAACATCTGGTGTCCTGAAGACGCATTTCAAAGGCGCAAATACACTGCAGTGCATCAAGAGGTTAGCGTGTTTGTTCTTGATTTTATCTAGGGTTCGAAAATTAATTTGATTAATTTTAAAATCTTAAATGGCAAATAAAGATCCAAAAACATATTAAAAGAATTTTAATATGTTGTTTATCATTGAAATCAAATAGATAAAAATAAATCTTGCATGATACATGTGACCCTAGGTGAAAATTTTTGAATTCAATAGTATAAACTTGTGTTTTTCACGCTTCCGCTCCTTCACATAACTCACTCAAAATAGGTCCAAATGACCTAAAATTTATATGGTTGAAAAGCTTAGACATAGGGCTACATCTTTCGTAGAGATCACAAAACCCAGAAATGACCATAAGCAAGTCAAAATGCTTGCACAAGTTCGGGTATAAAAACTGCCAGAATCGGAAATGACCTAAGTTTGCCATTTTAGTGCAATCTGTCCAACAATAGTAAAATGACCATAACTTGGTCTAGTAAACTCCAAATCAACTAAAATTTGTGGCAAAAGTTGACTAAGACATAGACCTTCAAGTTTGTAATTCTGACTAGAACTCAAAAACCGAGGGAATTAGGTCATCCAGCTAGGTCAAAATAGCATACCAAAATTCGATAAATTGTAATAAAATGCAATACACTTGAAAATGAAATTAGTAACATATACTAACACTAAAGGACTTTAAAATGTGACATATTGGTAACATTAAAATTTATTCCCCTAGAGTGCATCAAAGGTCAACATTATAGGTTGACTATTGAAAGCAATAGTATTAAATAAAATTAATTATTGAACCCTATTGTTAGAGATAATTTAACTGAGTACTGAAACACTTTAAATTGTGTGTTTCAGTTAATAAAGACTCAGGGAAGGGGAAGGAAACACTGAGTCAAGGCCAAGAGGTTACTCTTCAGAGGTTTGTGCGCAACAGTTAATTCTTTGAATTTTCACTTGAAATAAATTATGAAAATTTGTATGTTATTGCTTCAATTGTGGAAAATTATTTGAATGAAATTTGATGGATACTTATTGCTTGAAAAATATTGCAAATGGTTTGAAACCATGGCTATCATGTATATTTGATTGAATTCCTTGCTAGCTTGTCTAGTGGGACGAATTGGCTTTGAATTCCCTCTCTGGCTGAAGTGTTGAGGTGTGTACCAGTTGAGGACAAATAGGATGAGTACTCATATAATTGCTAGCTAGCTATGTTATTCCTCATTCACCATTGGCTTTTGGGATGAATTAGACTTTGGAATCATGATTAAGCTGTGTGTGTGATTTATTGGTATTTATTGAGACATTATGAAATGGAGTTTAATTCTTTATGACATTCTCTGTCTTTTGAATTTAACTATGATTTTAAGTATCCACAGTTTATATGATTTATGGTTTATAGTTTTAAATTGCATTTTCTTAATGTTGTGCACCACTGAGATATTGGCTCAGCGATAGCTTTTTCATTGCTGTCGCAGGTAGACAGACAGACAAAGCAGCAGAGTAGGCTGCTTGTGCTACATTTTGGGATTCTCCTGGGTATATTGAGTATACCACCTTTTTGTAATTTCTATTGTAATGTATGTAAACTGTATGTATATATTGTACTTGGTCTTGAGCAGTTCTAAACTAAAGTTGTAATATATTTCTCTTATCTCAGGTTTGAACTACTCAGTCATTTTGTAGTCTATCCTTGGAAATATTGAAAATTGATGTTGAATTGAGTTTGACAAAGTTGAGAAAATTGATTTGTGTTGAGCCATACTGGAGTTTGGGATTGAACAAATATATTGGAAGTGTTTTTTACAGGTTTTTTAAGAACTGTTTTATTCAAAATACAGATGGTACTCTGCCAAAATATTTACAGAAATTATTAATACTTCATATTTATTATTTGGTTTCACTTCAATAAAAAAAAAATTCTAACACTTGGCTAAAATGCTCACCACTATAAAAAGGAATAAGAAAATATTTAAAATCCCTTGTAGTGTACTTAATGGGTTATCAGTAGACAAAGTTTAGTAATTCATTAGGTATACCAAGAGATCATGTTATGCCTTACAGAGGGGTAAGGTGTGACATCTTTAACTTATTAATTCATAATAATGCTTCAATTAAGCCTTAATTAAGAATCTTACATAGTCCTATACGAATTAGAGTAGGAACCAGACCCATAGTCACTTCCCATTAATGTTATCCATCGTTGGGACTTTAGCACATTTAACTGATTTATACTTTAGTTCATTTATTTTTTCTTCAATCTTACTTGATCTTTATTAATTTAAATCATGACTCCTTATTTAAATTTAGGGGTTGTTTCAGATATCCCAGCCTTTTAGACAAACGTTAATCGTCAAAACAGTAGAATGTACGGGACTATCTCAAGTGGGGCGTTACAATTGTAGTAATATTTTAATAAAATAATAATGAACTAAACAAAGGACCTTGACACATATGGCATCCAACTTCAAACAAATTTCCCTTGTGAATGTTTATCTAGTGGACCAAAAAGAAGCTCTTTCCCCCTTTTAATTTATATTTTTTCTTTTTTCTCTTTCTGCTTATCCCTCCCCTCATCGTTTCATCTTTTCTGGTGAGCTTTATCAGATCTGATGACTTCAACAGCAAGCACAACACCTTCCACGCGACCTTCAGTAGCTAGGAACTAAAATTGTTAGTGGTTGCGGTGGTTTTGTGATTAGATAGAAAAAAAGGATCCCAAACTTTAGAATGTCATAATCGGTGATCAAGACGTCTGATTAAAGTGATTACAATGGCTACAGACTCCACATGGACAACTTTTTCAAATGGCGCCAACCATGTTCAATTTGATGGCTGATTCCAAAGCCAACAAGGAGATAAAAAAAATAATGAAAAAAAAAGAGTTTTTGCCACTTTCCAGTGAGATTCCAACCAATCTGACATCCTGAGACCAGTGTTGAACTCAGCACACCAAAACCTTTGAGATGAGACTAGCCCCACTTCAATTTGATATCATTTAAAAAAGACGATCATCGGACGACTTAAATCGAGTGGTGAGATTTTCAAGCTTTTTTTATTTTCGTAAATTAAATATAATTATGTGATAATTATTAATAATTTATGGGTTTCATTTAGGTTTGATCGGATTGCTAATAGCTCACTAGTACCTGAGACCAAGTTTTTGGCTCAGTCTAGAAGCTCGGTGGGCTGTCTCAAAAAGTAGTCATGTTTACAATTGTTTCCAGCATTTTCAGATGTTTTGGACATGTTCCAAGTAGCAGAACTTACAAATGTAATCCCAAACTCAACTTGTGTAGTTTTTACCTATGTTTAACATAGCTGATTAATCTGTAAAATATTCCTAGGTTAGTGAAATTAAGTAAAACAAATTTAATTAATATAAGGATGATGTAGAAGACCTACGTGAATGTTTTTATAATTTTTGGAGAACTGGAGATAATTATTTGGACTATAGAGGGTTAGAGACCTAAGCAGGAGTTTGAAGATTTGGACTTAAATTAGGTTTCTTGTAGGCCTTAGATGGGCATTATAATTGTTATTGTAGGCCTGAGGCCCTATGTGTTGTTGTTGTTATGCTTTCTTATAGGGGGTTAGGTCCAATTACAGAGAAAACTTTGTCAAAATTTTGGCAAGGCATTAGGATTTATTATTGTTTCCATAGTTTAAACTAATTAATAATTTTAGTCAGTCAATTGATAGAGGTCAGCATGTTTGTATAGGTGATTGGAGCCAGCTATCTTATTCCTTCCAATTGGACTAGCTGTAGTCGAGTCAACCAGCTTGTGAGTTGGATATTGATTATTTTAATAATTTCAATAATATTTATTTTATATTTATTGGCGTGCTCGTGCATTCACTTCCACACATGTAATTAGTTATTATATCATGAGCATCCCTTAATTGTTGTATTTTATATTTTCTGTGCTGTGCCACCTTGGAGATAAGTTAGAGCTTATACATATGTATTGTGGATGTGGAATCCTAGTGTAAGTACAACATGAGAAATTCATTGACTCCCATGGATATGGATATGGATGGGTAAGGTAGGTACAAAAATTATATGGATTGACTGACTCTCACTGCTGGGGGTAGGCACGGTGCTATATTTCACTAACTCTCACAGAAAAGGTTTAAGAGAATATGTTGGACTTCAAAGAGCCAGGGTATGGGGTTGGCTCCCAATATGTATTATGGGTGCGTGTGTAGCTTTAATTTATCCTCTCATGTGAGGATTCAATGATTTGTTTGTTTGATGCATAATAGAACTGCATTAGAATTATATAGTTATAGAAATTCTAATTGCAATCAATATCTAAACTTTCTGAGTTGAACGCTCATTCTTATTTAAATTTTTTATGCACGTTCTAAGAGGCACATTTTTCTTTCAGATTCTAACCTACATTTTTCCTTACAATGTATTAAATTGTATAATTAGTAAATAATTTAATTAATTAATTAGTTTATTTACTTATTAATTAATTATGTCATTCTTAAAACTCCATTATGCCACTAATGTATAAATATATTATTTTATTTAATGGTTTTAAATGGATTAATTATGTTGGGTATCAGGGTTGAGCTAGGCTCCCTTAGTTGGGTATGTATAATGACTTTTGGGTTGAGATGACCCAAGTTTAATTATAATATTTTATTTTATCTTGCATGTTAGGTCCTGAGTTAAGGTCTGGTTATAAGTTTTGGAATAATAAGGCTTACTATGGGCTTCGGGTGCTTTATGTTGTCCTAAGTCTTAGTGCTAGTCCGGTATATGGAATTGGGTCATGACAAAGTTGGTGTCAAAGCTTAGGCTTTAGATTCATGGGAAATGTGGTCTTGGGTTTGTCAAATGCAAAGTATAGGATCCTATTTTGTCTGTTCTATAATTCCTTGCTTATAGTATTACCATTATTCCTCAAGTAGCATGTTTTGGTGTTTGTCTAGTGTCTTGGTCCTATGGGCTACAAATTGATATAAATTTGAGCTAGTAGACACATTAAGGTGTGTCCTAAAAATATGGACCCCAAGATATGATGTGATCAGTCAGTGGTGGCTCATGTGATGTGCCTAGTTACTGTAAAGCATGAGTACATTGAGGTAAGTTAAGGTAGTATAGCCACCTTAGTAAGGGTAAGAGTACCACTATTTGACAAATTACCAATGGATTGCCCGTTAGGGTATGTTTATGGTATCAAAGCTTAAGAAACATAATATGTTAGGACGTATCATAATAACCTATGTAATGCTCTCATTGTTTGTGTTGTAAGCTGTAGATTATAGTACTGATATAAGATTATTGTGTAAAGCTGTGTGCATCCCATGGTGTTTCATAAAGACATTTACAGATAACTTCTATTTTGGTATATTGTGCCAGAATAGGATTTTATTTTTGAAGTTGAAAACTCCAAGTTATTATTTAAAGCTCTTAAGATAGAGTGTCAGATGTTCCAACTAGGCGATAACTAGAGTCAGTGACTCAGTTATCCTAACTTGAATGCAAAATTATAGCAAGAGTTGCCATGGGTTTAGAGATTTAGTATAGTTGTAGTGTAATATTGGCACTTGTTATGTAAGACCTTTTGGTCTCCATATAGGATCTGTGATAATTTTGGCATTATGGTGGACATTTTACTTAGGGATTAATGAGGATAGTACATATCTTGAAGTCGGTGCGTCATAGACTATGGTGATGTCTTCCTAGAAGAGACAAAAGGTTGTTGCTAGTGTAGTGAGCTCTTGAATGATATCTCAGATGGGACTATAGTGTAATAGAGAGTTGTTGGCTCTAGTATCAAAATTATAGGTGATTAAATCATGACGGATGTAGTTCCTTTGAGCTTAATAATGGGAACCAAGTACTCAATACCCTAAGTTTGATTAATTGATTAGATATGGGAAAAGAGAATCCTTGTAAATCCCCTCCTCAAGGTAGTAGAAGGTAGTCTATAGTCTAATAGACAGGAATAAAGATCATGCAATGAAGGCATGGTTGTTGTTCTCTGAGTTCCTTCTTAGCTTCTTACTACCTAAGATAAGAGCTTACTCTAAGCAGAGAAAAGGAAAAGGGCAGTGCGTCGGTGAAGACAAATCACGAAATGCTAGTAGATAGAAAAAGTGTAAAAATGAGAGCTAAAACTGTTGCTTCAGATGCAACAAGAAAGATAAACTAAATGCTAGTTGAAGTGCTAGTCATAATGGTCAGAGGACCAATTCTGAGTAATATAAAAGCATAAATAATATGGCAGGGATAGTAAATAAGGTGTATAAGTGTGGCATAACTGTTATGTCAAAAGAAAGAATAGAGGCAAGATATATAATATGCAAGGTGTAATTCTGGGCATTGTAAACAAGATGATATGAAAAGCAAGATTAAAAGGCCTAGAAAAGGACCACATTTATAGGAATAGTTAACAAGATATAGAAACTAAAAGTGTAAGTGTGACACCCCGTACCCGTGTACAGTATACCCGAGTAAGTAATGCCACACGGTGTACCGGCACACTCTAATATACCATAATTAATTTTCATCATAACTTTGAATATAACTTGTAAAATATAACTCATTTAAGTCATTTATTGAAATCATAATTTATTTGAGGTTCCGAAAATTTTAAAGAAAATCCGGTGATCTGGCTAAAAATGGAGAAAACAGTTCTTCGGAACCTGTGAAAAACATTTCCAATAAACAAATTCATTCATTCTCAACTCCAATATCATCACAAAACTCAATATCAAGATCTCAACATTTCAATTTCAATTCTCAATCATCCATCACATGTGATGATCACATATAAATCATAAATAACCATTTACTTTTCCATTCACAAATACAATTTTCATAATTTACATAAACCTCAATATACATTACACAAGTTTAATTACATATGAGAAAATCAAAATTAAGTTACAAAATGTCAAAATGACACCTAGTGTCCTACCAATGCAACTGCGAAGTTGAGGTGACACGGACACCGCTTTGTCTGCGGGATGGACTCACCCAGTCTGTGGTCTACTGGGCTCACGATCTGTATCTCCAGTACCTACGCGTGGCAAAAGCAACGCGCTAAGCAATAATGCTTAGTGGTGCAATAATATAATAAAAGAAAATAGCAAGAAATTAAATGTGTAGTGAATGTGTACGTTTTATTTGTTTGGTATTTGTATATCATTTACTTTGTCCACTTTTATTCATTTGGTTGCCCCAAGTAACCTACACTAGACGACTGGACTGGATAATGGGTAAACTGGCACTGGGTATCTAGTACCTCCGGCCGTCACACCATCGGTCACATATGCATCTCCCGGTGTGCAACAGAACAGCTAACAAGCTGTAAATACATCAGGCACAAGGCCAAATCTCAATACAAGGTAAGAATGGGTAAAAGCCATAAAATCACAGAATGGCATATTGCCATGTGCAGTACTGCTAACTGAACCCTATTGGCATGCCAAACTATCCAAACCAATCATGTTAGGTATACTAGGGCATTTGAAACTTTTAAATTCTTCAATTTGTGCATTTCAAGTTTTGATGTCACAATTCACCTCATTGGTCAACAAAAATGTTGACTTTTGGATAGAAAATAGGTGTATTGGTTTTAACACCCCAAACATACCACATTTTGTATTTAAAACTTGTTGGAATTGATTGCCATTTCCATTTCTCAACTTAATTCTAAGAGGGCAGAAATTTCAGTTTTTGAGACCTAACTTTACTGTTCCATTGGGCCCTGTTGCATTGGGAATTTGAGGAACTGACAAACATGAAAGTTGTTCCTTATTTTGTCTAGTTGAATTTGCTTTTTTGAATCACTCCATTTGGAGTCTTGTAGCTCCAGATATGGTCCAAAAACCACAGCTGGCCGGATTGCCAATCTGCAGAATTGACCATATCTACAGTAACATAAACAGTAACTAGAGTCACTTGGTTGGATGGGTTCTGGCCATAATTTGGGGTAGGTTCCTTCATGAAAGTTGTTTTTCTATGTCTTAACTTGTTGCTGTAAACATTTCAGGTCAATTGACCAAATCTACAGTGAGTTATGGCCAAATGAACAGTTACTATTCATTTGGTCATTCTGCAGAATCAGTTGCAGGGTATCCGGATTGGGGCCAAGTTTTGGTCCTCTTGCTTTGGTCTTTTGGGCATGGTTTCTTCAGAAAAAATGTGCCATTATAAGCCTAGTTTAATTTCCAATTAGCCAAACACCAATTGGACCAACACAGCCCAAGTTATGGCAGTCCAAGTGGACTGAATTTTCAGTCCCTCTGCTGCTGTCCTAGGGCAGCCTACATCTTCACTTTGCAATCCTATTTTTCAGTCCAAATTGTGCTCAACTTACCTAAAATAGTCACTAATTGACCATTAAAATGTTCTCTAACAATTTCCTAAGCCAAGTCAATCTTTCACTTCTCAAAACCCTAATGTCCAATTTAAATTACACATAAACCTTAATTAGCATACTAGTTCAACATCCATGCATATTCATACCTTAAACATCATTTCTAGCCACTCTAAGTTCATTAAAACAATCAAACTCATCCTTCCTTAGGGCTGCCGAAAATTGAAGATATCCTAACATATATGATTCACTTCAAATTCTTACAATTTCTTGTCTTAAAATGATGCTCTAACAAGGATTAAAGGAGTGAGAGTGAAAGTATAGCACTAACCTTGAATAGGGCAAATTTTTTCCAAGTTAAATCTTCACTTTCCTTCACTTTCTAGGCTGCCAAACACTCTCCCAAGATGAGTGGACAACTTTTAATGAAAGGGGTTTAGGGTTTATGGTGAAAAGAAGAGAGAAAATAAGCTTGATGGAAGTTGGCAATGGAGGTTGGCTATGGGCAAGGGTTTCGGCTGAAAATGGAAAGAGGTGGCTGCTAGTTTTTCTTTTATTTTTTAGTCTCAATTATCTCTTTTATTAGTTAGTCAAATGGTTACTTAATTGTGATTGGTCATAGTTTTCTTAATGACATCTCCATGATGTCATAAATAAGCTTTTTCCTCACTTTCTTTTCTTTCCTCCACTACTCATCTTCAATTTAATTTCTAGTAATGTTTATTCATATTTTATGTCATATTAATTATTTACTTAGCTGGACAAGTCGGCCAAAAATCACCTCTGAAGGCGAAATGACCAAAATGCCCTCCGTTCGGCTCAACGGGTCAAAATTGTCTGTACCGATTGAAAAATTTTTCTAAATATTTTCTTGGCATTCTAATACCATGGGAACCTCAATAACCCTTCTCTGGAGTCCCAAAAATTATTTTATAATTTTTCCCCCGGGTCTAGGGTTCCTCGTTGCGAGAACCGCAACTTCCCTCTGGTTTACCCCTCGCTAGAATGCAGCTCGTTTATCTTGGTTGTATTTTATTTCTAAAATTTTTACTAAATTTTTCTTATTAATATTTGAGTTAATTATGGTTCCTGACTTTAGTTTAAATATTTTTTCGGACATTCTAGCTGTTCGGACCGACACCGTCACCAAACAAGATGGGATGTACTGAGTGGTTCTGGGAGGGTGTTACAACTCTTCCCCTCTAATTTAAATTTCGTCCTCGAAATTTACCTGATGCAAACAGTTGAGGGAACTGTTGCCTCATCGTTTCTTCACTTTCCCAAGTTGCCTCCTCGGTGTTGTGGTGCCTCCAAAGCACTTTCACTAGTGGAATCTGCTTGTTCCTTAATTCTTTTACTTCCCGAGCTAGGATCCGTAGAGGTTCTTCTTCATATGTCAAATCCGATTGTATTTCAATTTCTTCCCTGGAGATGACATGTGAAGGATCTGAGCGGTATCTTCTAAGCATGGACACGCGGAACACATTGTGGATCTTGTCCAGCTCTGGTGGTAAAGCTAGCCTATAGGCCACTGGACCCACACGTTCAATGACTTCATATGGGCCAATGAACCTAGGGCTTAACTTACCTTTTCTTCCAAACCTCAGTACTTTCTTCCACGGTGACACCTTGAGGAACACTTTGTCGCCAACCACATATTCTATTTCTTTTCTCTTTAGGTCGGCATAAGATTTACATGCATCGAGGCAACCTTCAAGTTGGCTTTGATTAGTTTCACTTTCTCCTCAGTCTTTTTCACCAGGTCTGGCCCTACCAGTTTGTCTTCGCCCAATTCAGTCCAGCACACTGGAGTTCTACATTTTCTCCCATACAGTGCTTCATATGGGGCCATTTGGATGCTAGCTTGGTAGCTATTGTTGTATGCAAATTCTGCCAGTGGGAGGTATCTATCCCAGCTTCCCTCAAACTCAATGACACAACTCCTCAGCATATCCTCCAGGACCTGACAAGTATTTCACGTTATTGTTATCATTTTAATTCAATATTTGTATCAATTTCATTGGTTTCAATTGTTTACCTGGATTACTCTTTCTGAACGCCCCTCCGTCTGAGGATGGAAAGTTGTGCTGAAATGGAGTTGTGTACCCAAGGACTCATGCAACTTCTTCCAAAATCTCGATGTGAACCTTGGGTCTCGATCAGATATGATGGAAAGTGGAATTCCATGCAGTCTAACTATCTCACTGATATACAATTCTGCTAACTTCTCTAGTGAGTAATCAGTCCTCACTGGCAGAAAGTGTGCTGACTTCGTCAATCTATCAACTATCACCCATGCTGCATCATGTTTCTTCCGGGTGAGAGGTAGACCACTTACAAAATCTATGGTGACCCGATCCCATTTCCATTTAGGTATGCGTATAGGCTGTAGCAAACCTGATGGAACTTGATGTTCTGCCTTGACTTGCTGACATGTCAAGCACTTAGTCACATAGTCAGCTATGTCCTTCTTCATACCAGGCCACCAATACTAAAGCTTCAGATCATGATGTTAGTAGTATGCCCTAGAGCATATCATTTAGTATGTATCTTGTACATATTTTTATTAATAAAAGGCATTTCCACTTTTCCGTTTACATAATATATTTATGTGTAATAGAAAAGGTCCATTGATATTTTGTTAGAAATATTATTCTTAAGTTGTTAAGAATATGAGTGACAATATTTCTAGCACGAAGTATCATAAATAGGTTCACAATCGAGGATACTTCATAATAAGGACATGACTTATCCAGAAAGATTGTATTCATGTTTGTTCCCAAGTTATTTATATGAGATATAAATAAGATGGAATGGTGAGTCTCATGCCATATAACAAACATGATAGGCACTTATAAATGATAAGTAGGCCGAACCAGTGACACTTATGACAAGCACATGGAGTTTACTCTTGTCAATGTTTTGTCATAAATCATATCATTGCATATAATCTTTAGACCTGAGATAGCACAGTTATCTTGTATATAGGTAGTTTGAGTTTGATACTGCTTTCATACTTGTACTATGTATGGGTATATGGGCATCTGTTGGCTCCTACTAGTTATATATGGAGGTAGGTGTTGATCAAGATGGAATCTGTTCCTCTAAGTAAATAGAGATAAAATCCTATGTTCATTTGATTGTTCTTGATGTTTCAAGTTCCTGGCCAGGACAGATAGATTTATTTAGAAAAGAGTTTCTGATGAGAAAATCTTTTTAATCAAGAACTGGAATTAAAAGAGAACATAATATTCATAGCAAATGGAGTTTGACATAAATCATGACTCCAGCTTGAGTTGGGATTTTGTAACAGAGAGATTCTAGTGCATGGTAACATATGATTATAGGTTCATTTAAGGTAAACCTTATTACTAATTGGGTGGCCATGGCATGCTATGCTAGGTGTTAACCATGGTCTATGAGGTTCATAAAATGATTTAGAGAAATCATTTATGGTAAGAAAGAGTTCTGATGATATTAAGAGTTGATATCATGTATCATTACCAATTAGTGATGAGCCTAGTAAGTCACACACATACACAAGTAATCACCTATTTAAATATGATTTAATTAATTAATTAAAAAGTTTAATTGATTAATTAAATAGGTTTGGTTTGCAATTAAATTGAAAAGTCCCTAGCATGACTTGAAACCAAATCTAGATTATTGGATGTATAATATAAGTTAAATTTATATTTAAAGTGTTTAAATATGAATTTAATTAATGAGAAATTAATTAATAGAGATTAATTAATTAATTTATATTTGATATAAATTAATTAGAAGAAGAAAATAATTATTTTGGGTTAAGAACTCAAAATTAAGACACAGGGGCATTTTGGTCATTTTGCAGTGTGACACGTGGCACCATGAGATGGTGACACATGGGATTACACATAAGCTTGCCAAATGTTTTTTAATCATGTAAGATGATTAAAATCAAGATTAAATATAGGTTTGACACTTGGCACAATGTGATTGGGTCACTTAAACCTAGAGCTAATCAAAGGGTGACATGTGGCAAGGGTTTAATGTGTTAACCTAGCTATTTAAGTGTTGTTATGAGAAAATAAAATACAACCAGCAGCCACTCCTCTCCTTTGTCACGCCACTTTGAGGGTTTTTATCTCTTCTTCTTCATCTCTTATCAATTCAAAGAGATTAGCCATCAATCTCTTGAATTAAGATCACTAGGAATTGTTTCTAGTGTCTTGTTTACATCTCTAATCTCTTAAAAGGCGGAACTTGAATTTCTAATTAATAGAAAAGGCTTTAGAAGCTGTTCAAGGGCTGCCATAGGTGTTCTTGGTGTGGACAAGCTAGAGGGACAACATCTGGTGTCCTGAAGACGAATCTCAAAGGCGCAGACATTTGCGATTGCATCAAGAGGTTAGTGTAATCGTTCTTGATTTAATCTAGGGTTCTAAAATTAATCTGATTAATTTTAAAATCTTAAATGGCAAATACAGATCCAAAAACATATTAAAAGAGTTTTAATATGTTGTTTATCATTGAAATCAAATAGATAAAAATAAATCTTGCATGATGCATGTGACCCTAGGTGAAAATTTTTGAATTCAATGGTATAAACTTGTGTTTTTCACGCTTCCGTTCCTTCAATTGGTATCAGAGCCACTATATTTGCCATTTAGATTGTTGATTATATATTTAATTGTGTGTTTTGATCATGAGATGATTTATCCATTGCTGGTTGCAATGGAGGTGTGGCGGCATGCTTGAAAAACACCATCAATGGTGCACATGGTTTGGCTTCCATGGGTGGTTCAAGGTTTGGCTATTAATTCTGCAATTGTTGTATGATCTAAGGCCTATTTTTTGACTAATTAAAGTGTTTAATTAGTAGTTTTAGTCACACAATTAAATTATGATTCAAATCAAAATTTTAAAAATTGTTTGAATGTGATTCAAATCTGAATTTTAAAAGTTGTTTGAATGTGATTCAAATCTGAATTTTTAAAGTTGTTTGAATCATATTTAAATCTGATTTTTTAAAATTGATTGAATAAAATTTAGATCTGATTTTTTAAAAAATATTTGAATGTGATTCAAATCTGATTTTTTAAAAAATGTTTGAATGTGATTCAAATCTGAATTTTTAAAGTTGTTTGAATGTGATTCAAATCTGAATTTTTAAATTTGTTTGAATGAGATTCAAATCTAAATTTTTAAATTTATTTGAATCATATTCAAATCTGGATTTTTAAGTTGAATATGAGATATTCAATTTAATTTAAGTATGTATGTTTTATTTAATTGTTAAATAGTGATATGCATGATGGATGATCATGGACTATAAAAGACCAATGTGATTGGATTTATTTCTTTTATGTTTCTTTGGGATTGTAAATTAATTAATTAATTTTAATTTATTTTGGGCATGTATTATTAAGTTTGTAATAATTTTTGGGTTGTAATTTCATTTATTTAAGTTCTTGTAAATTCGCCTTGGTATGCCAAGGATTACCATGTAATATTGGATTGTAAGAAGTTCAAGGAGGTCAAGAGCATTGGTGGGACCAGTGGGAGGAATTCAAGATCAAGTGTTGATTATGTACTCCTTCAGCAACTCTTGTAAAATGAATGAATGAATGAAATGCACCTAGGAATGCCCTGATTCAATTCTTGGTGGCTCAGAATTGAATCCCTTAGAAAGTCCATGATCATACCATATTTATTGCTTATCCATGAATGCATGAGATGTATGGGAATGTATGCTATTATATGATATATGCATGCTAATTGGATAATGTGCAAAGTGAGACCTTAATAGTAATTAGAATGACCATAAAATCTTCCAAACAAATGATTAAGTTGGAAATGCTATAATTAAAGTAATTATAACATAGGCCCTCCATTGGGCTAATTATTTTAAGAAATTTTAAATAGTTGCATAAGATGCAATTAATTTAAGAGATTTTCTTAAGAATAATTGTTAAGCATGAGATGTTGTAAATATGTAAATGGTTTAGTGGCCAATATTGGATGTACCTGAGGACATTAAAATTATTTGCATAATTACTGGCTCAATGGGATCAACTTAACTAATGCAAGATAAGTCAATAATGGATATACCTGAGATTTTGAGCATTAGGGGCTAGGTAAAGGATTGAACCTCACATGAGATGTGATGGGCAAGGAGTTGCTCACTTATAGTTTATTGTAATTCCAATAATGGATGTACCTGAGGATGATCAATAGAATTATAAGAATTCAATCACCCACTAGAAATCCATCCAACTAGGATTTCCGTTTTCTACTTTGGAAGTGTAGGATCCGCTAAGTTAGTCGGAGGACCAATTTGATTAAAAGACCATAATCATATTTGGTTAATTACATGATACATTTACTAATTAATCTGGTTATTTCTGCAAATAATTTTCTGATAATAATGAGTTACAGAAGCAACATGAGAACATGCAGAGTGCGAGTGAGATCCTCCTTCACCTGCAAGAGTTGTATGGTGAGCACAGCAAGAATGCTAGGTATGAGATATCTAGACAACTATTCCGTATGAGGATGTCTAAGGGACAGAATGTTGGGGATCATGTCCACAAGATGATTCGGCTAATTGAGCAGTTGGAACATCTTGACTTCAACATGGATTTCCAACTACAGACGGATTTGATCCTTCAGTCCCTTCCTGAGTCTTTTGGGAATTTTGTGACAAATTTCCATATGACTAAACAGGAATGCACCTTAGCTGGTTTACTTAACATGCTAGTTATTTACCAAAAGAATATGTTGCGCAATAAAGGAAAAGAGGTAGCATTGGTTGCATCTTCTTCTGCTGGAAAGTCCAACAAGAAGAAGGGCAACAAGAAAAAGAAACCTCAGATTCTTGGTCCTTCCAAGAAAATAGCTAAACAGAAAAGGAAAACCAAAGCTGACAAAGGCAAAGGAAAATGTTTCCACTGCTAACAGGAAAGTGTTTCCATTGCCAGTAAGAAAGTGTTTCCACTAGCCAGAGTATAGTAATCTAAAAGAATGCAATGCCATGGTGAAAACCAACTCAAGTTCAAAATATATTTGGCACTTAAGGTTATGTCATGTTGTAGAAGATAGGATTGCAAAATTGGAGAAAATGGGGATTCTATCCTCATTGGGCTCTGAGCCTACTCTAACTTGTAAATCTTGCCTTCAGGGCAAAATGACTAGATCACTCTTTGTTGGACAAGGGCTAAGAGCTGAAAATATTTTAGAGCTAATACATAGTGATGTATGTGGTCCATTTAAAGAAATGGCTAGAGGGGGTTTTCATTATTTTATTACCTTTACTGATGATAAATCAAGGTTTGGGTATTTGTATTTGATGAAATACAAACATGAATCTTTTGAAAAGTTCAAAGAATTTAAATCTGAAGTAGAAAATCAAACAGAAAAGAGTATTAAAGCTCTTCGATCAGATTGTGGAGGTGAATATTTGAGTACTGAATTTGATGAATACTTGAGAGAGCATGGCATTGTTTCTCAGCTGACTCCTCCAGGAACGCCACAGTTGAATGGTGTATCTGAAAGGAGAAATCGTACCCTATTGGATATGGTACGTAGTTTGATGAGCTATACTGATATGCCAATCTCCTTTTGGGGATTTGCATTAGAATCAGCTTTGTATATTCTGAATAGGATTCCATCAAAATCAGTTTCTTCCACACCTTATGAGATGTGGCATGGAAGAAAACCAAGTCTTAAGCATGTGAAGATTTGGGGTTGTCCAGCTTATATCAAAAAGCTGAACACTGATAAATTGGAGACCAGATCAGAAAAAGGTCAATTTGTTGGATATCCAAAAGATAGTTTTGGATATTATTTTTATTTGCCTACTTCACAAAAGGTTGTGATAAGTAGAGATGCCACATTTCTTGAACAACAGTTTGTTCAAGAAGGAGGCAAAGGAAGGCAAATAGAGTTAGAATTGGAGAATTCTGACCAACCAATGCATCGATGGATATAGATCCATCTAGTCAACCAATACCCGTTGATGAAACATCTACAGCTGTTCCTCGTAGAACAACCAGGGTATCTCACCCACCAGTGAGATATGGTTTTCTTCATGAAGAAGAACAAGAGTTGTCTACTCATGAAGAAGTAGATCATGGAGATGATCCACTTACCTATGAAGAAGTATATCAGATATAGACTCTTCAAAATGGATTGATGCTATGAAATCCGAGATTGATTCCATGTATAAGAATCAAGTTTGGGATCTTGTTGACCCACCTGAAGGTATTATACCTATAGGGAACAAATGGGTTTTCAAGAAGAAAATTGGTTCTGATGGAAAGGTAGAGACCTATAAGGCAAGGCTAGTAGCGAAAGGGTTTCGCTAAAGGCAAGGAATCGACTATGAGGAGACTTTCTCGCCTGTTGCCATGCTTAAATCAATTAGGATTTTACTAGCAATAGCTGCATACTATGATTATGAGATTTGGCAGATGGATGTCAAAACAACTTTTCTCAATGGATACATTGAAGAAAACATTTTCATAGAACAACCTAGGGGATTTGAATTCCAAGATGGTTCCAAGGTATGCAAGCTAAAGCGATCCATTTATGGGTTGAAATAAGCTTCGAGGAGTTGGAACATTCGTTTTGATGAAGCCATTAAATCCTTTGGCTTTATAAAAAATGAGGCCATGTGTATATAAGAAGGTTAGTGACAGTGCTATCACTTTCCTTGTCTTATATGTGGATGACATACTGTTGATGGGTAATGACACAGGTATGTTAACGACTATAAAGGTATGGTTGTCAAATACATTCTCCATGAAAGACTTAGGGGAGGCAACCTATATTCTTGGGATTCGCATCTATAGAGATAGAGCGAAAAGAATAATTAGTTTATCCCAAAGTCTATACTTGGAAAAGGTGTTAAAGAGGTTTAACATGCTTGATTCCAATAGAGGATTGTTACCAGTGAGACATGGTATCCATCTTTCTAAAGAGATGTCTCCAAAGACACCTGAAGAAAGAGATAAGATGGCCAGGATTTCATATGCTTCGGCTATTGGAAGTTTAATGTATGCAATGTTATGTACTAGGCCGGATATCGCATATGCTGTTAGTTTGACTAGCAGGTATCAATCCAATCCAGGTTTGGAACATCGATAGTCAGAAGAATATCCTTAAGTACTTAAGAAGAACTAAGGATTTATTCTTGATTTATGGAGGTGGAGAGTTACAATTGGATGGTTATACTGATTCTGATTTCCAATCAGATTTCGATGATAGAAAGTCTACCTCTGGATACGTGTTCTTTTAAAATGGAGGTGCAGTCAGTTGGAAGAGTTCCAAACAGAGCACGACTGCAGATTCCACTACAGAGGCTGAGTATCTTGCTGCATCAGATGCTGCAAAGGAAGCTGTTTGGATAAAGAAGTTCGTAACAGAACTTACAGTAGTTCCTTCCATTGAGTCAGCAGTACCATTACAATCGTGACAACAATGGAGCGATCATACTGAGCTAAGGAACTAAGGTCTCACCCAAAATCCAAACACATAGAAAGGCACTACCACATTATCAGAGATATAGTTGGGCAAGGCGATGTAGCCATGCAAAAAATAGCATCAGCTGAAAATCCAGCTGATCCATTCACTAAGCCTATGTCACAGACTCAGTTAGACCGACATCTTGAGAAGATAGGTCTAAGATATTGTAATGAATGGCTCTAGTGCTAGTGGGAGATTGTTAGTAGTATGCCCTAGAGCATATCATTTAGTATGTATCTTGTACATATTTTTATTAATAAAAGGCATTTCCACTTTTCCGTTTACATAATATATTTATGTGTAATAGAAAAGGTCCATTGATATTTTGTTAGAGATATTATTCTTAAGTTGTTAAGAATATGAGTGACAATATTTCTAGCACGAAGTATCATAAATAGGTTCACAATCGAGGATACTTCATAATAAGGACATGACTTATCCAGAAAGATTGTATTCATGTTTGTTCCCAAGTTATTTATATGAGATATAAATAAGATGGAATGGTGAGTTTCATGCCATATAACAAACATGATAGGCACTTATAAATGATAAGTAGGACGAACCAGTGACACTTATGACAAGCACATGGAGTTTACTCTTGTCAATGTTTTGTCATAAATCATATCATTGCATATAATCTTTAGACCTGAGATAGCACAGTTATCTTGTATATAGGTAGTTTGAGTTTGATACTGCTTTCATACTTGTACTATGTATGGGTATATGGGCATCTGTTGGCTCCTACTAGTTATATATGGAGGTAGGTGTTGATCAAGATGGAATCTGTTCCTCTAAGTAAATAGAGATAAAATCCTATGTTCATTTGATTGTTCTTGATGTTTCAAGTTCCTGGCCAGGACAGATAGATTTATTCGTAAAAGAGTTTCGATGAGAAAATCTTTTAATCAAGAACTGGAATTAAAAGAGAACATAATATTCATAGCAAATGGAGTTTGACATAAATCATGACTCCAAATTGAGTTGGGATTTTGTAATGAGAGATTCTAGTGCATGGTAACATATGATTATAGGTTCATTTAAGGTAAACCTTATTACTAATTGGGTGGCCATGGCATGCTATGCTAGGTGTTAACCATGGTCTATGAGGTTCATAAAATGATTTAGAGAAATCCTTTATGGTAAGAAAGAGTTCTGATGATATTAAGAGTTGATATCATGTCTCATTGCCAATTAGTGATGAGCCTAGTAAGTCACACACATACACAAGTAATCACCTATTTAAATATGATTTAATTAATTAATTAAAGAGTTTAATTGATTAATTAAATAGGTTTGGTTTGCAATTAAATTGCAAAGTCCCTAGCATGACTTGAAACCAAATCTAGATTATTGGATGTATAATATAAGTTAAATTTATATTTAAAGTGTTTAAATATGAATTTAATTAATGAGAAATTAATTAATAGAGATTAATTAATTAATTTATATTTGATATAAATTAATTAGAAGAAGAAAATAATTATTTTGGGTTAAGAACTCAAAATTAAGACACAGGGGCATTTTGGTCATTTTGCAGTGTGACACATGGCACCATGAGATGGTGACACATGGGATTACACATAAGCTTGCCAAATGTTTTTTAATCATGTAAGATGATTAAAATCAAGATTAAATATAGGTTTGACACTTGGCACAATGTGATTGGGTCACTTAAACCTAGAGCTAATCAAAGGGTGACATGTGGCAAGGGTTTAATG
Organism: Hevea brasiliensis; assembly: GCF_030052815.1. Classification (NCBI taxonomy): domain Eukaryota; kingdom Viridiplantae; phylum Streptophyta; class Magnoliopsida; order Malpighiales; family Euphorbiaceae; genus Hevea; species Hevea brasiliensis. Next base: position 34,954,420 of record NC_079499.1, on the reverse strand, counting down.
TGTTAACCTAGCTATTTAAGTGTTGTTATGAGAAAATAAAATACAACCAGCAACCACTCCTCTCCTTTGTCACGCCACTTTGAGGGTTTTTATCTCTTCTTCTTCATCTCTTATCAATTCAAAGAGATTAGCCATCAATCTCTTGAATTAAGATCACTAGGAATTGTTTCTAGTGTCTTGTTTACATCTCTAATCTCTTAAAAGGCAGAACTTGAATTTCTAATTAATAGAAAAGGCTTTAGAAGCTGTTCAAGGGCTGCCATAGGTGTTCTTGGTGTGGACAAGCTAGAGGGACAACATCTGTTGTCCTGAAGACGAATCTCAAAGGCGCAGACACGCTGCAGTGCATCAAGAGGTTAGTGTAATCGTTCTTGATTTAATCTAGGGTTCTAAAATTAATCTGATTAATTTTAAAATCTTAAATGGCAAATACAGATCCAAAAACATATTAAAAGAGTTTTAATATGTTGTTTATCATTGAAATCAAATAGATAAAAATAAATCTTGCATGATGCATGTGACCCTAGGTGAAAATTTTTGAATTCAATGGTATAAACTTGTGTTTTTCACGCTTCCGTTCCTTCACATGATACATCTTTGTACTTCCTGGTTGCATAGCATATACACTGGTGTGTGCCTCTTTTAGAATACTGGTCTTCAATTCCCCATCATCTGGTACACACAGTCTTCCTTTGTAATACAGACACCCATCTGCTTTCACCTCATAATCAGTTGCTTTTCCCTCTGAGATTTTGCTCATAATAGCCATTAGCTTCTCATCTGCCTTTTGCCCATCTAAAATCTGCTGTAGCAGGTTTGGCCTCACTTGCAACTCAGCCAAAATAGCTCCATCTCGAATCAAAGTTAGACGGGCATTCAATGATCTCAAGGCTGTCATGGATTTTCTGCTCAAAGCATCAGCAACTACATTTGCCTTCCCAGGATGGTAGTCAATTACACAATCATAGTCCTTCAGGAACTCAATCCATCGCCTCTGTCTAAGGTTGAGCTCCTTCTGGGTTGGCAAATATTTCAGGCTTTTGTGGTCTGTGTAAATGTAGCACTTTTCACCATACAAGTAATGCCTCCATATCTTCAGTGCGAAGATAATTGCTGCAAGCTCTAAATCATGGGTAGGGTAATTCTGTTCATGTGGCCTTATCTGCCTGGAAGCATAGGTGACCACCTTCCCCTCTTGCATCAATACACACCCTAACCCATTATGAGAGGCATCACTGTAGACCACGAAGTCCTTTCCTGACACTGGCTGTGTTAACACTGGTGCCTCTGTCAACATAGCCTTCAACTTCTCAAAACTGGTCTGACACTTGTCATCCCAGTCAAATTTGACATTCTTGTGTAATAACTTGGTCATTGGAGCAGTTATTAAGGAAAATCCCTTCACAAATCTTCTGTAATACCTAGCTAGCCCCAAAAAGCTTCTGACTTCAGTTGTGTTTCTGGGAGGCTTCCATTCCATCACTGCTTCTATTTTCTTGGGATCCACCCTAATCCCATCAGCTGACACTATGTGTCCAAGGAATGCAATCTCATTCAGCCAAAAGTCACACTTGGACAACTTAGCATACAGCTTCTTTTCCTTCAGGGTTTGCAGAACAATCCTCAAATGCTCATCATGTTCTTCACTGGTCTTGGAATACACCAAAATATCGTCAATAAAGACCACTACGAACCGATCTAGGTATGGATGGAAGATACGGTTCATAAGGTCCATAAATGCTGCTGGTGCATTTGTTAGGCCAAAGGGCATCACAAGAAACTCATAATGCCCATACCGGGTCCTGAATGCAGTTTTTGGCACATCTGCATCCTTCACCCTCAACTGATAATACCCTTATCTGAGATCAATCTTAGAAAATACTCCTGCTCCCTTCAACTGATCAAACAGATCATCAATTCTAGGCAACGGATATTTGTTCTTCACAGTCACTTTATTCAACTGCCGGTAATCAATGCAAAGCCTCAAAGTCCCATCCTTCTTCTTTACGAACAGCACTGGAGCTCCCCATTGTGACACACTGGGGCGTATAAACCCCTTTTCCAGCAACTCTTGCAACTGAGTTTTCAACTCCCTCAATTCAGTGGGTGCCATCCTATAAGGAGCGATGGAAATGGGTGTTGTACCCGGCAGTGTCGCAATAGCAAATTCAACTTCCCTTTCTGGTGGCAAACCAGGCAATTCTTTAGGAAATACCTCTGGGAAGTCTCTTACTGTGGGTATATCACTCAGGTTTGGCTTAGCCTGCCTAGTATCCACCACATGTGCTAGGTAGGCTTCACAGCCTTTTCTCATCATTCTTCTTGCAACTGTGGCTGAGATAACATTGGACAAGAAATCTGTCCTTTCACCCACAACAGTGATCTCATTACCCTCAGAAGTTTTCAAAGAAATTCTCTTCAATTTGCAATCAACTATTGCCTGATGACGTGACAACTAGTCCATTCCCAAAATCACGTCAAACTCATGGAAAGGCAACTTAATCAGGTCGGCCAAGAATTCATACCCCTGAATCCTTAACGGGCAACCCTTGTATACCTTGTTTGTCTATGTCTTAACTTGTTGCTGTAAAAATTTCAGGTCAATTGACCAAATCTACAGTGAGTTATGGCCAAATGAACAGTTACTGTTCATTTGGTCATTCTGCAGAATCAGTTGCAGGGTATCCGGATTGGGGCCAAGTTTTGGTCCTCTTGATTTGGTCTTTTGGGCATGGTTTCTTCAGCAAAAATGTTCCATTATAAGCCTAGTTTCATGTCCAATTGGCCAAACACCAATTGGACCAATACAGCCCAAGTTATGGCAGTCCAAGTGGACTGAATTTTCAGTCCCTCTGTTGCTGTCCTAGGGCAGCCTACATCTTCACTTTGCAATCCTATTTTTCAGTCCAAATTGTGCTCAACTTACCTAAAATAGTCACTAATTGACCATTAAAATGTTCTCTAACAATTTTCTAAGCCAAGTCAATCTTTCACTTCTCAAAACCCTAATGTCCAATTTAAATTACACATAAACCTTAATTAGCATACTAGTTCAACATCCATGCATATTCATACCTTAAACATCATTTCTAGCCACTCTAAGTTCATTAAAACAATCAAACTCATCCTTCCTTAGGGCTGCCAAAAATTGAAGATACCCTAACATATATGATTTACTTCAAATTCTTATAATTTCTTGTCTTAAAATGATCTCTAACAAGGATTAAAGGAGTGAGAGTGAAAGTATAGCACTAACCTTGAATAGGGCAGATTTTTTCCAAGTTAAATCTTCACTTTCCTTCACTTTCTAGGCTGCCAAACACTCTCCCAAGATGAGTGGACAACTTTTAATGAAAGGGGTTTAGGGTTTATGGTGAAAAGAAGAGAGAAAATAAGCTTGATGGAAGTTGGCAATGGAGGTTGGCTATGGGCAAGGGTTTCGGCTGAAAATGGAAAGAGGTGGCTGCTGGTTTTTCTTTTATTTTTTAGTCTCAATTATCTCTTTTATTAGTTAGTCAAATGGTTACTTAATTGTGATTGGTCATAGTTTTCTTAATGACATCTCCATGATGTCATAAATAAGCTTTTTCCTCACTTTCTTTTCTTTCCTCCACTACTCATCTTCAATTTAATTTATAGTAATGTTTATTCATATTTTATGTCATATTAATTATTTACTTAGCTGGACAAGTCGGCCAAAAATCACCTCTGAAGGCGAAATGACCAAAATGCCCTCCGTTCGGCTCAACGGGTCAAAATTGTCTGTACCAATTGAAAAATTTTTCTAAATATTTTCTTGGCATTCTAATGCCATGGGAACCTCAATAACCCTTCTCTGGAGTCCTAAAAATTATTTTATAATTTTTTCCCTGGGTCTAGGGTTCCTCGTTGCGAGAACCGCAACTTCCCTCTGGTTTACCCCTCGCTAGGGCACCGGCTCGTTTATCTTGGTTGTATTTTATTTCTAAAATTTTTACTAAATTTTTCTTATTAATATTTGAGTTAATTATGGTTCCTGACTTTAGTTTAAATATTTTTCTGGACATTCTAGCTGTCCGGACCGACACTGGTCACCGGAACAGTAGGATGTACGGAGTGGTTACCGGGAGGGTGTTACAGTAAGTCTTAGAATAGATCATAGTTTGGGTGATGCACCTGTATTTTATAGATGTTTTTAAGCACATTTGTATAACATTTCATAGCATTTAGATAGGTAATTTCATGCATAATCATCAAATTCATTAACTTTTGTAAATTTCCTTACTCTGCACTGAATTCTATGTTTTCTGCATATTTTCAAGTGTTTTGAGGGAGTTCCAAAACATAGGAGTAAAGAAGGAAGCTTGAAAAAACTCAAGAAGAAGATCATTGTTGCTGATACACTTTACACGGGTCGTGTAAACATACCACAGACCCGTGCAACTCGCTGCCAGGAGATAACCAAAGAAGTAAAAAAGGAAACACAGTACACGAGCTGTGTAACATAACCCATGTAACTTGTGGAGGCCCATATAAGATTCTGCCTCGCAAAGCTTAAAGAATTCCTAGAAGAACAACAGAACACGGGCTGTGTAATTAGACCCGTGTAACTAGCTAAGACCCGTGTAATCTTTTGACCAAATATGAGATGTAGCCTTCAAGTTCCAGTAATTTAGTAACACACAGGCTGTGTATCAGCCGACAGTAAGTTTCTTGATTTGATTCCAGCTCTAGTTTTTACACTCAGAATAGACTTCTGATGCCTTTGGGACTCTAAAAATCTAACCCTAGGATATTGAATATAAATAGATGTAGCAGAAAACAGAGAAAGGATTCTGAAACCGATCACTGATCTTTATACACACATCTTCATTATTCTCTTCAAGCCATATTGAAGAACATTGAATTAGCATCAAAGAGGAGCCCTCAGTTGAAGTTCCACAAGTTTAAGACTGTAGAGAATTCTCTATGGTTCTTTTGTTCTATTTCTTTAGGTTGCGTTTATGTTCTTTTATTTTACTTTTGTTATGTTTGCTAAACTCACTATGAGTGAGTAGTTTCTTTATTTTGGAATTAGGATAGTAACGCTTGCAATCATTATTATGGACAAATATTGAGTTTTATCTATTGGATTCGAGTTTTGTTCTTTGATTTAATGTTCTATTTTCTTAATGCATGCTATATGCCAGTACCCACTTAGACATGATATAAGATACTAATTAAAGAACTAAAAGGTGAAGGTTAGTATTAGAAAATTAGAATATTGAACTTGGGAAATTTGACCTAGAGGTAGGCTGAAATCCTTCTTGGAATTCCATAATTAATCATAGATTTTAAAAAGTTTTTATTAGGACTAATCGCCAATGAAAGTAAGGTTTAGCTCTAATTGAAATACACCTTAGGTGCCTTGAAAGAGGGCCTAGGATACCCTAGGATTAATTTCCATTAAAGCAACGATCCTCAATCTAATGAATAGACAAGATCGAATTTATAATAAGATTAAAGTGTGAAATCTTAATTCTGGAATTGTTTTAATAGATTGTTTCATTTTAAGTTCATTGTTCTCTTAGTTTTTAGCACTCAAGGTAAATTAGATTCACTCTCCTATTATATTTGGTAGCCTAAACAGTCATAATTGCTATGTTACTTGGAACTTGCTAATTAAATTCCTCATGGGATGATACTCTACTCACTACTTTATTACTTGTTAGCGATCCATACACTTGCGGGGTTTTAAAACTAGCAAACATTGGGTAGTATTAAGAGTCAAGACATGAACCCAGAGTTGCAGGATATGGATCAAATCTGTCTATTTCCCATTCCTAAAGTGGAGCATTAGCCATGGAGTAAGATCCCTTTAACTTATTGACAATATAAGGAAAGTTAGGTAAGGAATGAAAACAGAGCGAGCGATAGTTAGAGGGTATACAGTGGTGTCTTGAACTATCCTATCAGATAGAGAAACAAAGTTTAAAAGTAATAAGTTGAATAAAAGTCAACCTAATGGATCACATAAGCATGTTGAGAGAATATAAGGATGGTTTATGACACAGAGGCTTTAAGTTAGATCGTATAGATAGTGAAATGGTAGTCAGAGATTGTTATGAGGAATCAAATGGTTATTCTTAGTGTGACCAACAGAGTCACTTGTGCAGAAGTATTAATGACAGAATAATAGTAGGGGATAGAACAAGAAGAGATGGGTATAGAGGGTAGTAACAAGTCACTAGGAAATAAACATATCAGAGTAATGGATATAGGAAGACTAAAGTTAGTTCTAGAAGGATTTGATTGTGAGAGGTATCTTCCAGAATGAAGCAAAAGGTAGGGGCACAAGGCAAATGATGATAGTTATGGAATGAAAATGGAGTATAATTGGAGATAGTAAATTATTAGATGTTATGTCAGGCAAGATAGTGGTACAACAAAGGGTAGGTGCAACTGATATCTTATAGAAAGAGTACAATAACTGTAAAGAGATGATGAAATTTGAAGGTAGATCAAGAGATATTCACACCCTATTCCTCTATAAGGCATAACATGATCCCGTTGTCACACCCTACCCCTCTGTAAGGCATAACATGATCCCGTAGTATACCTAATGAATTACCAACTTCGCCTACTGACACTAGGCTTTAAGCCGGTTTCAAACCTCTTACATCTCTTCCTACTGGTAGAAAGTAGACTTACTACATAATGGCTCAGGCGGAAAAATTCCCTTTCATATTCAGCCACCGATCTACTCCCCTGTTTCAGACTTAGGAACTCTTGCAGTTTCAGATCTACATAAGCATCAGGGACATATTTTTGTCTGAATTCCCTGAGAAAGTCACTCTAGGTTAGCACTGCAGGTTCTATCAAACTGTGGGGAATGGTTTTCCACCAGTCATAAGCATCCCCCAGTAGCAAAGATACTGAGTATTCAAATCTGAGCTCCTCTGCAAAGGCGCTTTCTTGAATACCCTATCCATCCTTTCTAACCACTGTTCTGCCTCTAGAGGATCTACTGTCCCCTTGAACTCTGTAGCCCCATATTTCATCAATTTGTCATATTGTCTAGCAGAAGACTGTGGTTGTACCACTGGTGTCTGTATTGGGGCTTGAGTAGGCACATTACCAGCCATTTGTTGGAACATTGCAGCCATCTGCAGAGCGAATCGAGGCTGGAATGATCGGGGTCTTGTCTTGAACCACTGACATTATGTAGGGCTGAGGCATCCCCTTGCACCTCAGCCTCTATAGATTGATCGACTGAACGATCACCCGCTTCCATAGTCAATGCGAGGATCTTAGACCTCCTAAACAAATAACACAAGGAGATTTCCTCCCGTTAGTGCATATTTATAATGTAATGTACTGTATGTATCAGACAATGATATTGAGCAGTTGTACTATGAAGAAAGAATATTCAAGTAACATGTGAAAACAGAATTTAAAAAACTAGCTCTGATACCATTAAAACATGTCACACCCTACCCCTCTTTAAGGCATAACATGATCCCGTAGTATACCTAATGAATTACCAACTTCGCCTACTGATAACCCATTAAATACGCTGCAAGGGATTTTCAAAAACTTTTCTTACTTCTTTTACAGTGGTGAGCACTATTTACAGGTGTTAAAAACCTTTTTGAACTAAGGTGAATTAACTAACACATTTAGACTATTAGTAATTTCTGTAAAAAAAAATTTTGGCAGAGTGCCCTCCGTAATTTGGATAAAACAGTTCTTCAAAAACCTGTAAAAAGCACTTCAATATTTTTCTCAATCTCAAACTCTAGCATAATTCAACACAAATCCACAATAAATTTTTCAAAGACTGAGATACAAGAAATATAATACAACTTTTACAAGTCCAAATAACTCATAATTTATTTTACAACTTTAATGTACAATTTTAATTTACAACTGCTCAAAACCAAGAACACTATATACATACAGTGAACATACATTACAATATAAAATGCAAAATATGGTATATTCAATATACCCGATGATTTTCGCTGAATGTACTAGCAGCCTAGTCTGCTGCCCTGTCAGTCTGTCTACCTGCGACAGCAATAAAAAGCTATCGCTGAGTAAAATTTACTCTGTGGTGCACAATAACAATTTGAAATGCGATATATAAATCTTTTATTGACAGTTCACAAATCAAATGATTCACAATTCCATTTCACAATTTACAAAATTCACCTAACACAAATTTGATCAAGTAAGTGAATAATACCGTTTTGCAAATCAATAACACAATTCGATCAAATAACTGAATAATATCGTTTTGCAAATCAATAACACAATTCGATCAAATAACTGAATAATACCGTTTTGCAAATCAATAACACAATTCGATCAAATAACTGAATAATACCGTTTTGCAAATCAATAACACAATTTAGGCCATGAAACAATTTTTTTCCACACATGCCATGTTGTACACCACGACAAGACACACTCACCCCAATAATCGAAATCAATGAGGGAGGAAGCTAGCTGAATAATGAGTACTCATCCACACTCACCTCAGACTGGGAAGTCAAAGAGGGAGGAACATAATCACACTCACCCTGCATCGATAAGTCAAAGAGGGAGGAATATATCAACAGTGTCATGCCAAATGTGAATCAAAACAATTTCAAATCACAATATTTCATACAAACCATAAATCACATTTTATCTCAAAATTTCCATTTGCAAAGTTGGTAATACAATAAGTTCCAAATAATATTCCCAAAACCAAAGCAATCAAAACTTATTCATAACTCATTTCTCTACATAAATTTGCTAGTAAAAGCAGTGAATATAAAAGTATTGTGCACGGAAATAATTTAAAACAATAATGTTGAATTAAATTTTTAAGTAGAAAATGAGAAGTCAAACTTATTGTGCACAAACACAATTTAAAACAATAATGTACAAATAATCATAATTTATTTCAATTGAAAAATTCAAAAGAAATAAATATTGTGCACAAACCTCTGATAACTGTCTCTTGGCTCTGACTTAGTGTTTCCTTCCCCTCCCTGAGTCTTTGCTAACTGAGAAACACAATTTGAAGTGTTTCAGTACTCATTTAAACTGTCTCTAACGATAATGCTTGATAATTAATTCACTGAATTCATTTATTCGCTTAGTCAACCTACTATGTCGACCCTTGGTACATTCTAGGTAATTTAGGTTTTAATGTCATTAATATGTCACATTCGATAGTCTTTTAGGGTTGGTACATGTTACCAAATTCATTTCCGCGTATACTGCATTTTCTTGCGATTTGCTGGATTCCGAGATACTAGTTTGACCTAGCAGGACGACCTAGTTCCCTCGGTTTTCGGATTTCGGTCAAAACTAAAAACTTGTAGATCTATGTCTTATTGCACGCAGGGCAAAATTTTAGGTCATTCTGAGTTATGTAGACCGAGTTATGGTCATTTTACTATTGCTGGTCAAATTGCACCAAAATTGGTCACTTTAGGTCACTTTAGGTCATTTTAGGTTCGGCCAGTTTTTGGACCCGAACGTGTGCAAGATGTTTGACTTACTTATGGTCATTTCTGAGCTTTGGTGTCTTCATAAGACTTGTAGATATGGGTCTTATCTATCCATGGTTAAAATTTCAAGTCAATTGGACCTGTTTTGAGTGAGTTATGGCCTAAACAATATCTGCTGCCCAAATAGTCAATTTTCAGGCCTCATTTGCACTTAATCCGGATTTGGTCATTTTACAAGCTACCTTGCAAGCAGAATTTTGGAAAGCTTCCTTCATGAAAGTTGGCACATTTTGTGCCTAGTTTCACCTCCAATTGGTCTCATACCAATTGGAGCCACACACTTAAAGTTATAGGCCTAAAACGCAAACTGCCTTATTGCAATTCTTGCATACATATCAAACATCACTTTTAACACTCACCAAACTTAACATTCAAACTAATTCTGGTTGTACCATGACCTAAACATAATTCACAACACATTATAGGTCATTTTGGCAGCTTACCATTACATTCAATGTGCACCAACAAGTGCAGAATTTGCCCAACTAAATTTACAACAATTTAACTCCATAACCAAGCTCATTCACATGTCCAACCTTCACACCACTATACATACATTCAAACAGCCATAACAACCAACACATTTTAACATCATTATTCCATAAATCAAGCATGAATTCAGCATTCTTCAAGGGTTAGCAAACTGCCACAATGGTACACTTACATTCCATTACTTTCCAAGCTTTAAATTTCATTTTACATTTACATATACTAAGTATACATTACCTAAACAATTTCCTACACAATATACATTTAATCAATTATTTAATTCACCATTTACAAGCACAAATAACCTGCCTTCAAGGTATTTCCATGGCTGCCAAAATTACACATTCCCATTCAACATCAAACCTCAAAAATTTCTTCATAATTCAAACACCCATAACATGCTTACAAACTTTAACAAAGCAATATTCAAAAACTCAAACTTACCTATGGATGAGACTTCTTAAATCTTCACCAAAACTTCTTGAAATTGTTATCAAACTCTTCCTTGTGATGTGGGGATAAATTTTAATGAAGCAACCTAGGTGTTTGGAGGTGAAATGAAGAGGTTGATGAAGCTTAAAGCAAAACGGCCATGGAGGATTTCAAGCTTCTCATTTCGGCATGGATGGTCTTCAAAGGTTGAAGATGATGTTTTATTGGAGCAATCTGCTCACTTAATATATATTATAATTCTTAGTGGTCCACTCACATTAATTAAACCATTTTATATGTTAAATGTGTTAATTACTCCATTTACTCTCCACTTTTGGCTATTTACATTAGGTACCCCTAAATTAATTTTTCATTATATTTTCCAAGTGTAATATTATTTATTTTTAATGGACATTTAGGTCAAAAGACAACTCGGGGTGTCAAATGACCCCAATGCCCCTGTTCGGGTTGCATTCCCGATTTTTCGGTAACACCGGATTTTGTCCGTTTTTCGATTTCTCACTTTTCTTTGTACTAATTATTTAATTTTTCTTTAATATTTCTTATGATATTTATACTTCAATAGCTGTCTCTTTAAGTCTTAAAAATATTTTCCAGGGTTCCCCGCGGTCTAGGGTTAGTCAACGGTCCACGCCGTGACTTCCCCGTGCGATCACCCATCGCTAGTGTTCTCGGCTCGCTTAACTTAGTTGCATTTCTTTACTATTATTTTTCCTTTATTTTCTTGTATTTTCTTTTCTTGTATTTCATTATTTAATGTCTCCTCACTCATATCGAAGTGTAGTTCTAGGCATTCTAGCTGTTCGGACAACACTGGTCACCGGAACAGTAGAACGCACTACCGAACTTAGGGGTGTTACAATTCGTCCCCCCCTTAAAATAAATTTCGTCCATGAAATTTTTCCCAATAGCCATCTTACAATAGTCATACGTTTATTTTTCTCCTTTCTATATGATCGTATAATCTTCTTTCTCTCGAATTTGTATAAGACTTTTAACAATCTAATACAACATTTAATTTTTTTGTATAACACCAATCTTCTCTTACTATTGTCCTGTCTAATATTTCGATTCATGTTCCTTCTTGAATGACCCTTGAGGTCATGTTAGAATCATTTGTTTAGTCATTGGTCCTCTAACCATTCTAGTCCATAGTCTTCCTCACATTCGTAACATTTCTTTGTTATATTTGAACCAACTGTTCGAATTTTTACTTCTATAACTCTTTTTATCTGTCAATATTCTATAATTTACTTTCTTTTGTACTGAACTATAACCTTTTGATATTCTAACCTTCGAGTTTTAGATCCCTAAGTAGGATTTTCAAACTTATTTCTAACAATTAAATTCTGTCATGGCATAACTATACCAAAACAGATGCCGTTGGCAACTATTCTTATCTAGGTGTACTATCAGGTAGTACGTAGCTCTACACAATAATCTCAAGTCAGTACTGTAATCTGCAGCTTACAGTATAAACATCAAGAATATTGCATAGTTACTACGATACATCCCAATAGATCAAATTTTCCTATCTTTTATCCTTTTCGAATTTACTAATATCCCGAACTTATTATGATTACAATATCCATTAACAATTACTAACAGTGACATTCTTGCCCTCATCTAGAGCAATTCCATTACTGCATCTTACTTTTATGTCCTCTTGCTTAACTTTAAGTAGGCTCGCCAATTAGCTTTATAATTTATGGTGTATTAGAAAATACTTTTCGCCAATAAACTCTTTCAAAACTAATTTCACTTATTATCACAATCCTTATTTTAAAGGGCTAATCACTAATGCATCAAAATTTATTCCCCTGTAAAGGAATAACAATAGAACACATAGTTCTAACACTAACATAAAAGTATGCAGACCCCAGGTCAAACAATACATATATATCTTAGTTACTATTTGAGAAAGTACCAGCAATAATATCAAAAGTCTAAGTCTCTTCTCTTTGCCGTATAGCGTATACTCCAGCTGGAGCATCACCCTGTTCTGGCTGATTCACAGTACTCTGACTTCTAGGTGTACTACCTTTACCTCTACCTTTGCCTCTACTAACTGATGGTGAACTCTTTGGGGTAGAAACTTGGCTTGATCCCTTTGGTGTAGTAAATGATCCAGAACGACCTGGATTTACACAATCCCTAGCAAAATGTCCAGTCTCTCCACAGTTAAAACATGCTCCTACAGCTCTATAACATACCCCACTATGTGGTCTACCACAAGTTTCACAAAGTCGATCTGACAGCGCATTCCTGGGTTTCTGTTGAGTTTGCTGATCGGATCGAGGTGGTTTCTGTCCAGAAGATCTATCTCTACCGGACTTCTTACTATCTCTGTTGTATCCCCCAAAGTCTTTCCTCTTTCCAGTAAGACCACTAGAACTCTGTTCTACTAACTTTCCCTCTTTTTCTGTCTTCTCTGATTTCTTTTCTCGTGTCGCTTGATTCAATTCTTTCTAATTCTAGTTCTTGAGAAATAAGTTCAGAGAAGTTCTTATGTTTGAATCCGACCACTTGTAGTCTGATACTAGGCTTTAAGCCGGTTTCAAACCTCTTACATCTCTCCCTACTGGTAGAAAGTAGACTTACTGCATAATGGCTCAGGCGGAAAAATTCCCTTTCATATTCAGCCACCGATCTACTCCACTGTTTAGACTTAGGAACTCTTGCAGTTTCTGATCTACATAAGCATCAGGGACATATTTTTGTCTGAATTCCCTGAGAAAGTCACTCCAAGTTAGCACTGCAGGTTCTACCAAACTATGGGGAATGGTTTTCCACCAGTCATAAGCATCCCCCTGTAGCAAAGATACTGAGTATTCAAATCTGAGCTCCTCTGTGAAGTGCAGTTTCTTGAATACCCTATCCATCCTTTCTAACCACTGTTCTGCCTCTAGAGGATCTACTATCCCCTTGAACTCTGTAGCCCCACATTTCATCAATTTGTCATATTGTCTAGCAGAAGACTGTGGTTGTACCACTGGTGTCTGTATTGGGGCTTGAGTAGGAACATTACCAGCCATTTGTTGGAACATTGCAGCCATCTACTGAGCGAACTGAGCAGGGAACTGCGGTACTGCGGGGGCTGGTGCTGCTGAACCACTGACATTATGTAGGGCTGAGGCATCCCCTTGCACCTCAGCCTCTATAGATTGATCGACTGAACGATCACCCACTTCCATAGTCAATGCGAGGATCTTAGACCTCCTAAACAAATAACACAAGGAGATTTCCTCCCGTTAGTGCATATTTATAATGTAATGTACTGTATGTATCAGACAATGATATTGAGCAGTTGTACTATGAAGAAAGAATATTCAAGTAACATGTGAAAACAGAATTTAAAAAACTAGCTCTGATACCATTAAAACATGTCATACCCTACCCCTCTGTAAGGCATAACATGATCCCGTAGTATACCTTATGAATTACGAACTTCGCCTACTGATAACCCATTAAATACACTACAAGGGATTTTCAAAAACTTTTCTTACTTCTTTTACGGTGGTGACCACTATTTACAGGTGTTAAAAACCTTTTTGAACTAAGGTGAATTAACTAACACATTTAGACTATTAGTAATTTCTGTAAAAAAAAATTTTGGCAGAGTGCCCTCCGTAATTTGGATAAAACAGTTCTTCAAAAATCTATAAAAAGCACTTCAATATTTTTCTCAATCTCAAACTCTAGCATAATTCAACACAAATCCACAATAATTTTTTCAAAGACTGAGATACAAGAAATATAATATAATTTTTACAAGTCCAAATAACTCATAATTTATTTTACAACTTTAATGTACAATTTTAATTTACAACTGCTCAAAACCAAGAACACTATATACATACAGTGAACATACATTACAATATAAAATGCAGAACATGGTATACTCCATATACCCGATGATTTCTCGCTAAATGTACTAGTAGCCTAATCTGCTGCCCTGTTAGTCTGTCTACCTGCGACAGCAATGAAAAGCTATCGCTGAGTAAAATTTACTCAGTGGTGCACAATAAAAATTTGAAATGCGATATATAAATCTTTTATTGACAGTTCACAAATCAAATGATTCACAATTCCATTTCACAATTTACAAAATTAACCTAACACAAATTTGATCAAGTAAGTGAATAATACCGTTTTCCAAATCAATAACACAATTCGATCAAATAACTGAATAATACCGTTTTGCAAATCAATAACACAATTCGATTAAATAACTGAATAATACCGTTTTGCAAATCAATAACACAATTTAGGCCATGAAACAATTTTTTTCCACACATGCCATGTTGTACACCATGACAAGACACACTCACCCCAATAATCGAAATCAATGAGGAAGCTAGCTGAATAATGAGTACTCATCTACACTCACCTCAGACTGGGAAGTCAAAGTGGGAGGAACATAATCACACTCACCCCAGACTGATATGTCAAAGAGGGAGGAACATATCAACAGTGTCATGCCAAATGTGAATCAAAACAATTTCAAATCACAATATTTCATACAAACGATAAATCACATTTTATCTCAAAATTTCCATTAGCAAAGTTGGCAATACAATAAGTTCCAAATAATATTCCCAAAACCAAAGCAATCAAAACTTTTTCACAACTCATTTCTCTACATAAATTTGCTAGTAAAAGCAGTGAATATAAAAGTATTGTGCACGGACACAATTTAAAACTATAATGTTGAATTAAATTTTTAAGTAGAAAAAGAGAAGTCAAACTTATTGTGCACAAACACAATTTAAAACAATAATGTACAAATAATCATAATTTATTTCAATTGAAAAATTCAAAAGAAATAAATATTGTGCACAAACCTCTGATAACTGTCTCTTGGCTCTGACTTAGTGTTTCCTTCCCCTCCCTGAGTCTTTGCTAACTGAGAAACACAATTTAAAGTGTTTCAGTACTCATTTAAACTGTCTCTAACGATAATGCTTGATAATTAATTCACTGAATTCATTTATTCGCTTAGTCAACCTACTATGTCAACCCTTGGTACATTCTAGGTAATTTAGGTTTTAATGTCATTAATATGTCACATTCGATAGTCTTTTAGGGTTGGTACATGTTACCAAATTTATTTCCGCGTATACTGCATTTTCTTGCGATTTGTTGGATTCCGAGATACTAGTTTGACCTAGCCGGACGACCTAGTTCCCTCGGTTTTCGGGTTTTGGTCAAAACTAAAAACTTGTAGATCTATGTCTTATTGCACGCAGGGCAAAATTTTAGGTCATTCTGAGTTATGTAGACCAAGTTATGGTCATTTTACTATTTGCTGGTAAAATTGCACCAAAATTGGTCACTTTAGGTCATTTTAGGTTCGGCCAGTTTTTGGACCCGAACTTGTGCAAGCTGTTTGACTTACTTATGGTCATTTCTGGGCTTTTGTGTCTTCATAAGACTTGTAGATATGGGTCTTAACTATTCATGGTTAAAATTTCAGGTCAATTGGACCTGTTTTGAGTGAGTTATGGCCTAAACACTAACTGCTGCCCAAATGGTCAATTTTCAGGCCTCATTTGCACTTAATCCGGATTTGGTCATTTTTCAAGCTACCTTGCAAGCAGAATTTTGGCAAGCTTCCTTCAGGAAAGTTGGCACATTTTGTGCCTAGTTTCACCTCCAATTGGTCTCATACCAATTGGAGCCACACACTTAATGTTATAAGCTCAAAACACAAATTGTCTTATTGCAATTCTTGCATACATATCAAGCATCACTTTTAACACTCACCAAACTTAACATTCAAACTAAATCTGGTTGTACCATGACCTAAACATAATTCACAACACATTATAGGTCATTTTGGCAGCTTACCTTTACATTCAATGTGCACCAACAAGTATAGAATTTGCCCAACTAAATTTACAACAATTTAACTCCATAACCAAGCTCATTCACATGTCCAACCTTCACACCACTATACATACATTCAAACTGCCATAACAACCAACACATTTTAACATCATTATTCCATAAACCAAGCATGAATTCCAGCATTCTTCAAGGGTTAGCAAACTGCCACAATGGTACACTTACATTCCATTACTTTCCAAGCTTTAAATTTCATTTTACATTTACATATACTAAGTATACATTACCTAAATAATTTCCTACACAATATACATTTAATCAATCATTTAATTCACCATTTACAAGCACAAATAACCTGCCTTCAAGGTATTTCCATGGCTGCCAAAATTACACATTCCCATTCAACATCAAACCTCAAAAATTTCTTCATAATTCAAACACCCATAACATGCTTACAAACTTTAACAAAGCAATATTCAAAAACTCAAACTTACCTATGGATGAGACTTCTTAAATCTTCACCAAAACTTCTTGAAATTGTTATCAAACTCTTCCTTGTGATGTGGGGATAAATTTTAATGAAGCAACCTAGGTGTTTGGAGGTGAAATGAAGAGGTTGATGAAGCTTAAAGCAAAACGGCCATGGAGGATTTCAAGCTTCTCATTTCGGCATGGATGGTCTTCAAAGGTTGAAGATGATGTTTTAGTGGAGCAATCTGCCCACTTAATATATATTATAATTCTTAGTGGTCCACTCACATTAATTAAACCATTTTATATGTTAAATGTGTTAATTACTCCATTTACTCTCCACTTTTGGCTATTTACATTAGGTACCCCTAAATTAATTTTTCATTATATTTTCCAAGTGTAATATTATTTATTTTTAATGGACATTTAGGTCAAAAGGCAACTCGGGGTGTCAAATGACCACAATGCCCCTGTTCGGGTTGCATTCCCGATTTTTCGGTAACACCGGATTTTGTCCGTTTTTCGATTTCTCACTTTTCTTTGTACTAATTATTTAATTTTTCTTTAATATTTCTTATGATATTTATACTTCAATAGGTGTCTCTTTAAGTCTTAAAAATATTTTTCAGGGTTCCCCACGGTCCAGGGTTAGTCAACGGTCCACGCCGTGACTTCCCGGTGCGGTCACCCATCGCTAGGGTTCTCGGCTCGCTTAACTTAGTTGCATTTCTTTACTATTATTTTTCCTTTATTTTTCTTGTATTTTATTTTCTTGTATTTCATTATTTAATGTCTCCTCACTCATATCGAAGTGTAGTTCTAGGCATTCTAGCTGTCCGAACAATACTGGTCACCGAAACAGTAGAACGCACTACCGAACTTAGGGGTGTTACACCCGTAATATACCTAATAAATTACCAAACTTCGGCTACGGATAACCCATTAAATACATTACAAGGGATTTTAAACATTTTCTTATTCTTTTTACAGTGGTGAGCGCTTTTAACAGGTGTGAAATTTTTTTTATCTGAAGTGAACCAATTAACAAATATGTAGTAATAATTTCTATAAAAATTTTGGCAGAGTGCCATCTGTATTTTGAATAAAACAGTTTTTCAAAAACCTAAAAAAAAGCACTTCCAATAAATTTGTTCAATCCCAAATTCCAGTAATAGTTCAACACAATAAATTTCTCAACTCAATTCAACATCAATTTTCCAGAGTTTCCAAAAGCTAAGATAGGAGAAATATATCACAATATGTCACACCTTACCCCTCTGTAAGGCATAACATGATCCCGTAGAATACCTAATGAACTACCGAATATCACCTACCGGTAACTCATTAAGTACCCTACAAGAGATATTAAACAATTTTCTTACTTTTGACAAGTGGTGAGCATTTTCTAATAAGTATTTAAAACATTTAGTTAAACTTAAAACTAGTTAATATTCTTGGTCCATTTTATTTTTTTGTAAATTTTATAAAATTTTTTATAGAGTTCCGTTTATGTTTTGAGAAAACAGTTCTTCAAGTACCTGAAAAATAATACTTCCAAAAACTTTCTCAACCACTACTTCAATTTCACAATCAATCTCAACAATTTCTCAAATCTTAAAATTCAACAGTTAATATTTCTCAATTTTCAAAGTTCAATCATCAGTAAAATGATATCTATCAATCTCATTTAAATTAAAATAAAACATTTCCATTCATTAAAGATAACAATCTATATATATACATCATACTAAAATCTACATTACGAAAATTTAAACAAAATTTTATTGCAACTTTATACAAACTTTGTACAAACTGCTCAAGACCAAATTTTCATGTCCATACATTTATGTGTAATACATACATCAAAAGAAATATTTACAGTCAGGGTATAAATTATACCCGATAACTTCAAGCTGATAGATCCGCAATCCTTAACAGCTCAGTCTGCTGCTCCTCTAGTCTCTATATCTGCGATAGCAATAAAAGCTATCGCTGAGTACTAGGACTCAGTGGTGCACAACATACTAAAATAATCTTTATGCATAACTTAAGTCACATTTATTCAAAAATTTGACTGACCATGAGTACTAAATACAAATCATGCATTATGAGATTTTAATCCCAAGCAATTTTATTTTGAAGTATCAAATCATATTTCATAAAACCAACAGTTAGATCATGCCATTCGAAACAAATAGAATCTCAATAGCCAGAGGCTAAAGAGAAGTCACATCACAAGGCTAGCTAGCTCAAATATATGGATATCCATTCACATCCTCTTCTACTGGCACACCTCAACACTTCTCTAGAGAAGGAATCAAAATTCGAAACTAATTATCCCCACTAGTCGTGCTAGTGAGGTGTTCAAATATATGGCCATGACACTGTAGTTTCAAAACTTATCTTAACACTTTGCTAAACATTGTCATTTCAAATATACACAACTAACTTTTAACAATTTCAATCAAAGCATCATAAATAATGTCTCAATTCACTTTTTCAAATCATTCAAAACAATATGCAGCAAATAATTTACAAAAATTACACGTTGTGCACAAACCTCAAGCGAATCGCCTCTTGGCCTCGACTTGGTTCCTCGGGTTCTTTCCCGGTATTCTTTCCAACTGAAATACACAATTTTATAATGATTCAGTACTAGAATTTAACATAAACCCAAAATAAATTTAGCTTCACTTTTACCTAACTCTAATGTGCTAAAGTCGACGTTCTTGAAATTTTTGTGTTGCGAGTTACTATTCACTACACTATTCAAGTCAAATTGTTGACTTTCAAAGGCTTAATAGGTATGGGAACTCCAACTTCACCCACATACCACATTTTGGTCACTAAATTTGTTTGTTTTGGTTATTTTCTCAAAACTTAGGTCATTTAGGCAAAATTGCCAATTTTCAATTTTGGAGTCCTAAGTTGCACTATTTTATTGGTCCTTTTATTGTTGG
Source organism: Hevea brasiliensis (assembly GCF_030052815.1). Classification (NCBI taxonomy): domain Eukaryota; kingdom Viridiplantae; phylum Streptophyta; class Magnoliopsida; order Malpighiales; family Euphorbiaceae; genus Hevea; species Hevea brasiliensis. The sequence continues at coordinate 34,934,676 of NC_079499.1, read as the reverse complement.
AATTTAGCAAAACTTTCTTCCTAGAAAATGTTCCTTATTGTCTTGAGTTTATTCTCCTTTTTGAATCACTCCAATTGGAGTTTTGTAGCTCAAGTTATAGCCAAAATACAGTTACTGTTCATGCTGTAGAATTTAGTTCTGCAGATTTATTGCTCCAACTTTGTTCAGCAATTTGATCAAGTTAAGTCCATAATTTTGTCTAATTTTCTCCATATGAAATGTTCTACTATGTCTTAGGTTTTCATCGGTTCAAGAATCACCTAAATCGGAGTTTTTAAGAGAGAGTTATAGCCATTGAAACTTTACTATTCATATGGCAAATCTGCAGTTTTGCAGATTCAGTAACTCAAATTTGTTCAGTAATTTGATTGGGTTAATGGCATAATTTAGGTTTGTGTTCTTCATGAAAGTTTTAGATCTATATCTCATCTAACCACTGGTAAAATTTCAGGTTATTTTGACCTGGCTAGCTCGAGTTATGACCAAATAAACAAATACTATTCATTTGGTCAGTTTATACAGGGCAGCCTGTAATTTTTCAACTTTAGTCAATTTATTCACTAGGGTTTAGTCACTTTTTGGGCATGGTTCCTGAATAAAAATTGTGTCATTTAGTACCATATCAATTGGACTTGTAAAATTTCATTTTTGGTCCCTCAAAGTTGACTTTTGGTCATGCTTCATATCCAATCCGAATTTGGCTTTGATTCAAACACTTCTAACACACTTAATTAGGTAACAAATGACCATTTCTCACTTCACATTAGGTCAAAAACACCATTTACAACTTTCTCACATTTTTTGTCTTCAAACCCTAATGTCCAAAACCCTAAGTTTGTCCAATCTTTACAATTTATATAATCTAATTATACAATTCACATAGCTAACATCTATTCACCAAGATTTCATGTTTAACCTAACTAAATACCATCAAAACCTTAGGGTTCCATGGCTGCCACATTCTCTCTTCCCTTATTTAAGCATGATTTCCTTTATTTCTAATGCAATTTCACCACACATAAACTTAAATTCATGAATTCAATAAGAATTTAAATTTGAAATTGCACTTACCTCAACTTGAATTTGAATTCTCTAATTTCCCTCTTCTTTTCTTCTTTCTTTGATGACCAAGCTTCTTCTTAAGTGACTAAATCAAGTTTTTGTGAAGCAAGTATGGAAGGATTTGAGGTTTAATGGTGGTTTCAAAGCTTGAAGCAAGCTTTAATGGAGTTTTGCAATGGTGAGGGAGAGAGAAGGATGGGAGGCGGCAACTTTGCTTAGGAAGAAGACTTTTTACTTTTTTTTTTCTTTCCTTTTGTTTTGTTTTTATCCTTATGGAAGACCCAAAAATCTCAATTAAATAAATATATTAAGTATTGTTTTTATGGCATCATGCATGAAGTCATGCATGATGTCATCACCTTTTAACTTTTCCATTTTCTTTTTTTTTCTATTTATTTTTTTATTAGTTCTTTTATTTAATTCTCGATTCCAAAATTTTCTTTTCTCCAATTTTATTTAACAGTTAGGTCAGGAGTCAGTTCTCAAGGTCAATTCACCAAATTGCCCCTTGCCGGTTCATCTCGGTTTGCAATTAATTCCATATTTCTTCCGGCTCCCTAACCTAGTTATTTGACTGGCTTAATAGTTCTTTTTCGTGATTTTCTCTTTTCCACTGTGCTTATAAGGGTCCTAAGGACCGCAGCGTCACATTTTACAGTTCGAAATTTGAGTTTAAAATGACTTCGCAGTCCTTCCCGAAAAGGTCACCCCTCGTTGTGACTCTCGGCTCGTTTAACCTCTTATGTTCTGTTTTTCTTATTTATACTTAACTAATTGACAATTACTAATTATTTGTATTTATAGCTTATTTAGTTTTCTTAGATGTGGTTCTAATCCCCTTAATTGTCCAGACCGACTCCGGTCGCCGAAATAGTAAAATATACTAGGCTATGCAAATAGGGGTGTTACACAATATTTTTACAAGTCAAAATAATTTACAATTTTAGTTTACAATTGCTCAAGACCAAGTACAATATATACATATAGAGTACATACATTACAACAAAAACTACAAAATATGGTATATTCAATATACCCGGCGAAATCTCAAAATGTAGTACAAGCGGCTTACTCTGCTGCTCTGTCCGTCTGTCTACCTGCGATAGCAATGAAAAAGCTATCGCTGAGCCAATGTCTCAGTGAGGCACAACATTAAGAAAATGCAATTTAAAACGATAAACCGTAAATCATATAAACTGTGGATACTTAAAATTATAGTTAAATTCAAAAGACAGTGAATGTCATAAAGAATTAAACTCTATTGCACAATATCACAATATATATCAATAAATCACACCCACAGCTTAATCATGAATCCAAAGTCCAATTCATCCAAAAAGCCGATGGCTAGTGAGGAATAACATAGCTAGCCAACAATTATATGATTACTCATCCTATTCGTCCTCAACTAACACACACCTCAACACTTCAGTCAAAAAGGAAATTCAAAGCTAATTCGTCCCACTAGACAAGCAAGTGACGAATTCAATCAAATATAAATGATAGCTGTGGTTCCAAACCATTTGCAATATTTTTCAAGCAATAAGTATCCATCAAATTTCCATTCAAACAATTTTCCACAATTTAAAAAATAACATACAAATTATTATAATTTATTTCAATTGAAAATTCAAAAGAAATAACTGTTATGCACAAACCTCTGAAGTGTAACCTCTTGGCCTGGACTCAGTGTTTCCTTCCCCTTCCCTGAGTCTTTGCTAACTGAAACATACAATTTAAAGTGTTTCGATACTCATTTAAATTGTCTCTGATAATAAGGTTTTTATAATTAATTTATTTAATTCTATTGCTTTCCTTAGTCAACCTATAATGTTGACCTTTGATGCACTCTAGGTGAATTAGGTTTAATGTTATCAAAATGTCACATTTTATAGTCCTTTAGTGTTGATATATGTTACCAAATTCATTTTCAAGTGCATTACATTTTATTGCAATTTATCAGATTTCGGTATGCTATTTTGACCTAGTCGGACGAGCTAGTTCCCTCAGTTTTCGATTTCTGGTCTGACTTACAAACTTGTAGGTCTATGTCTTAGTGAACTTTTGCCCCAAATTTTAGGTCATTTGGAGTTTACTAGACCAAGTTATGGTTATTTTACTATTGCTGGTCAGATTACACTAAAAAGGCAAACTTTGGTCATTTTTAGGTCATTTCCGGTTCTGGCAGTTTTTATACCCAAATTTGTGAAAGCATTTTAACTTGTTTATGGTCATTTCTGGGTTTTGGTGTCTTCATAAGAGTTGTAACTCTATGTCTAATCTATCCATTGTAAAAATTTCAGGTTATTTAGACCTGTTTTTGAGTGAGTTATGGCCAAAACACTAACTGCTGTCCAAATGGTCAATTTTTAGGTTTGCAAAGTCAAAATCCATATTTAGTCAATTCTCACATCACTTTCTAGACAGAATTTAGGTAGGCTTTCTTCATGAAAGTTGGAACATTTTGTGCTTAGTTTCACCTCCAATTAGCCTCATACCAATTGGAGTCACACACTTAGGGTTATAGGCTCATTTGCACACTGCCCTCTACATGTTTCTTAAACAACAAATCAAACACATTTTTACCAATTACTTCTTCACTTCCCCACACTATTCTGCATTTGGCACTAACCATAACTATTCACTGCCTTATATTATAAGTCAACTTGGACAGAATATAACAATTTCACAATGCACCAAATGCAAACATAATTCACAAGGTCCAAACCCTACAATATATACACATAAACTTTCCTAAATATTATATATTACTTCCATCATCAATTTACACATTTATTCTCTACTCAATCATACACATAAGCTGCCACTTCTAGTAACATAATTGAACAACCTTTTCATGAATTTAAACGCTTCAATCTTCATCATGAGGCTGCCAAAAAATTACACATACACATCAACTTCCATTTTCACTTTTCAAGCTTACCATTCAAACTTTATACATGGAATTCAACTTCAATACAATTAAACATTTAAATCAAACCTCAAACTACCACTTACATGTAGATACAAGTTACACATATTGAACTACCATAGCTACTGAAATGTAATATCATCATAACTCACCAAACTTCAACTTTTCTTCCATAAATCCATTCACCACAACACCCACACAAGCTTTAATGGAGAAAGGATAAAGAAATGAACTTGTACCTCAAGTGGAGCTTGCCAAAACTCCTTTAAATCTCTCCCTTCTTGCTCCCAAACTGCTGCCCAAGAGGTATACTCTAACTTTAGTGAAGACAAGTTGATGATTGGGTGGCTTGATCATGGGAACATGGAGCATGCAAATGGGCGACAATGGTGATTTGGAAGGGAATTTGGTTTCGGCAAGGAGAGCATTTTAAGAAGAAATGGTATTGCAGAATGTTAGTGGGAAAAATTCTAGTTTTTTAATGCTTTAGATATTCCATAGTGGTCCACTAAGTGATTAAAAAATCTAAGTTAATGTTAAACTTTCATTTAATCCACATTATACCCATAATTTTTCTTATTTATACAACACATAATATTTCATTTTTTCATGGCATTTTCAAAATTTATTACCATTTATTTTTAATGGAAATTTAGGTAAAAAAGGAAACTCGAGATGTCAAATGATCAAAATACCCCTATATGGGTTGCATTCCCAATTTTTCGGTAAAATCGATTTTTGTCAGTTTCTCGATTTCTCATGTTTCTTTGTACTAATTACTTAATTTTTTTTTGACATTTCTATTGTCATTTATACTTCAATAGATGTTTATTTAAGTGTTAAAAATATTTTCTAGGGTTCCCCGCAGTTTAGGGCTGGTCAACGGTACACGCCGCAACTTCCCGGTGTGGTCACCCATCGCTATGGTTTTCGGCTCATTTAACTTGGTTACATTTCATTGCTATTATTTTTCCTTTATTTTTCTTGTATTTTCCTTTCTTGTATTTCATTATTTTATGTCTCCTCACAAACATTTAAATGTAGTTTTAGGCATCCTAGCTGTCCAGACAAATATTGGTCACTGGAACAGTAGAACGCACTACCGAACATAGGGGTGTTACAATTCTCCCCCCCCCCCCTTAAAATAAATTTCATCTCAAAATTTTACCTGGCATCGGTCTTTGAACAGCTGTGGGTGCTGTCTCCTTATGTCCTCTTCACGTTCCCAAGTAGCTTCTTGGTCTGAATGATGGTTCCACAGCACTTTAACCAAGGGTATTTGTTTGTTCCTTAGCTGCTTCACCTCATATGCCAGAATCTCTATGGGTTCTTCCTCATATGAAAGGTCTGGATTTACCTCAATCTCTTCAATTGATAGTATATGAGATGGGTTAGATCTGTACATCCTTAACATGGACACATGGAAGACACTGTGTATCCTTTCTAGCTCTGGAGGTAATGCCAACCGATATGCCAAAGGACCCACTCTTTCCAGAACCTCATATGGTCTGATGAAACGAGGACTCAGTTTCCCCTTTCTGCTAAATCTCATAATTCTCTTCCAAGGAGAAACTTTGAAGAATAGCTTATCACCCATTGCATATTCAATATCTCTTCTCTTCAGATCAACATAGGACTTCTGACGGTCTGATGCAGCTTTGAGTCGATCTCTGATCAATCTGATCTTTTCCTCTATCTGCTAAACAATTTCTAGCCCAATCATCTTCCTTTCACCTACTTCATCCCAACATAGGGGAGTTCTACACTTTTTGCCATATAAAGCTTCATATTGAGGCATCCCAATGCTTGATTGGTTGTTGTTGTTATAAGCAAACTCAATCAAAGGCAAGTGTATATCCCAACTACCTTCAAACTCAATCACATAAGCCCGTAGCATATCCTCCAATATCTGAATTACCCTCTCAGACTGGCTATCTGTCTGTGGGTGGAATGCTGTGCTAAAGTTCAACCTAGTTCCTAGGGCTCTCTGAAGACTACCCTAGAATCTAGAAGTGAACCTAGGATCTCTATCCGATACAATCGATACTGGCACTCCATGCAGTTTTATAATCTCATTTATGTACAATCTGGCCAATCTCTCCAAACTATAGTCCATCGGGACTGGCAAAAAGTGAGCAGACTTAGTCTATCTGTCAACTATTCTGTGTCCTCGGAAGTCCCATCACAAAATCCATAGTTATCCGTTCCCATTTCCACTCTGGTACTGGCAATGGATGTAACAAACCTGTTGGTACTTGATGTTCTGCCTTCACTTACTGACAAGTTAGGCATTTGGAGACAAAATCAGCTACATCCCTTTTCATACCCATCCACCAGTAATGCTCTTTCAGCCCTGTGTGCATTTTAGTTCCACCAGGATGCATAGCAAAAGGAGACTCATGTTCTTCCTTCATAATGATCTGTATCAATTCCACATCATTAGGAATGCACATTCTACCTTGATGTAGTAGTAAACCATCATCTCTCACAGAGAATTCAGGTTTCTTGCCTTGCTAGACTTCATTCAGTAGCTTCTAACATTTTTCATCATTATGAGCAGCCATTCTGATCTGATCAATTAATACTGGCTGTACATGCCATGCAACTACTATCTGTCCTTCATCATCAGTCTCTAAACTGGCATGCTGTGCTTTCAGCTCATGTACCATGGACAAAGGAGAAACTCTAAGACTTGCTATAGTCTTGCGACTTAAGGCGTCAGCCACCACATTTACTTTCCCTGGCTGATAGCCTATTAAGCAATCATAGTCTTTAATCAGTTCTAACTATCTCCTCTACCTCAAGTTCAATTCTTTCTGGGTGCCCAGGTACTTCAAGCTCTTGTGATCTGTGTAGATGTAGCATTTCTCCCCACACAAATAGTGTCTCCAGATCTTCAGAGCAAAAACAATAGCTGTAAGCTCTAAATCATGTGTTGGGTAGTTCCTCTCATGCGGTTTTAGCTAGCGTGATGCATAAGCAATGACATTCTGATCTTGCATCAGTACACAGCCAAACCCATTGTGAGAAGCATCATTATAAACTGTGTATTGTTTACCCAGGGTAGGTAAAGTAAGGACTGGAGCTTTGGTCAAACACCTCTTCAACTCATCAAAACTCTGTTGGCATTTATCTGTCCACTGAAATTTTACATCTTTTAGAAGCAACTTGGTCAGTGGAGAAGTTAACATAGAAAACCCTTTCACAAACCGGCGGTAGAATCCGGCTAAACCCAGAAAACTATGAATTTTTGTGATATTCCTGGGTGGCTTCCAATTAAGGATAGCTTCTACCTTGCTGAAATCTACCTTGATCCCTTCAGCTGACAAAACATATCCCAAGAAAGAGATTTTTTTCAGCCAAAATTCACATTTCGACAATTTGGCATATAGCTGTTTCTCCCTCAAAGTCTGCAGCACAATCCGTAGATGTCTGTCATGCTTCTTTTCATTCCTCGAATATATCAAAATATCATCAATAAACACCACCACAAATTGGTCGAGATATGGTATGAAGATAGTGTTCATCAGATCCATAAAAGCAGCCGGAGCATTAGTTAACCCGAATGGCATTACCAGAAACTCATAGTGGCCATATCGGGTTTTGAAAGTAGTTTTTGGAATACTCTGCTCTTGTACTTTCAACTGATAATAACCAGATCGCAAATCAATTTTGGAGAATATAGCTGCACCCTTCAATTGATCAAATAGATCATCAATGTGAGGCAATGGATATCTGTTGTTTATTGTCACCTTATTCAACTGCTGGTAGTCAATATATAAGCGGAGAGTGCCATCTTTCTTCTTAAGAAACAATACTGGTGCTCCCCAAGGTGACACACTAGGGCAGATAAAGCCCTTTTCAAGTAGTTCCTGCAACTGTACTTTCAATTCCTTCAATTTTGCTTGTGCCATTCTGTATGGTGTTATGGAGATTGGATCCACACCAGGCATAACATCAATCTCAAACTGCACTTCTCTTTCTGGAGGTAATCCTAGCAATTCATTACGAAATATATCTAGAAAGTCATATACTGTAGGAATGTCCCTCAATGCTGGACTCCCCACTTGGGTGTCTACCACATGTGCCAAGTATACTTCACACCCCTTTCTGATCATTTTTCTAGCTAGTGCAGCCGAAATGATGTTTGATGGCAATAGCTGCCTCTCCTCGTGTATTACCACATCACTGTACTGAGGGAGACCAAAAGTGACTGTCTTCAGTCTACAGTCAATCATAGCGTGATGCCTGGCAAACCAATCCATGCCCAAGATGATATCATAATCTCTGAAGGGCATTTCAATAAGATCAGACAGAAAAGTATGTCCTTGCATCACCAAAGGACAATCCCTATACATTCTATTAAACCTAACCTCTTGCCCTAGCGGACTTGTTACTAGCACCTCAAAGTCCATTTTCACACATAGAACAGCAATGCAATCAATGATGCTAGTGCTCACATAGGAATGGGTAGAACCCGAATCAAATAATACAAACACATCTTGATTAAAAGTTGAGAAGGTACCAGCCATAATATCAGATGTCTCAGCCTCTTTTTTCTATCTCATTGCATAGACTCTGACTGGAGCACTGCCTTGCTCTGATTGATTCACTATGCCTTGGCTGCCTGCTGGACTACCTCTACCCCTACCTCTACCTCTGCTAGGTGATTATGAACCTCTGGTGGCAGGATTCTAAACTAACCCTTCTGCAGTAGTTGGAGGTGGCCCAACTCTATGGGCACTGGTGCAGTCTTTGGCAAAGTATCCTATGCCTCCACAGTTATAACAGGCTCCTGTGGCCTTGTAGCATACCCCACCATGATTTTTTTCCACAAGTTTCACATTGGCAGGGAGGGTAGAAACTTCTAGTAGTTTGCTGACTAGATGGAGGAGGTCTCTATCTTGAAAATCTTCCCCTATCAAACTTTTTACCACCTCTACTGTGTCCCTCAAAGTTCTTCCTCTTCCTAGTAGGACCACTAGAACTCTGATCTACTGACTTCCCCTCTTTCTCTTTTTCTGTCTTCTCTGATTTCTTTTTCTCTAAGGCCACTTCTTACTCAATTCTTTCTAATTTAAGTGCTTGAGAAATGAGCTCAGATAAGTTATTATATTTGAATCTGACCACTTGTAGTTTGAGACTGGACTTCAGGCAGGTTTCAAACCTCTTACATCTTTCCCTACTGGTGGAAAGGAGACTTCCTGCATATTGGTTTAGGCGGGAAAATTTCCTTTCATATTCTGCCACTGATCTACTTCCCTGTTTTAAACTTAAGAACTCCTATAGCTTCTGGTCCACATATGCATTTGGGACATATTTTTGTCTGAACTCCCGCAAAAAGTCATCCCAGGTTAGTACTAGAGGTTCCACCAAACTATGAGGAATGGTTTTCCACCAGTCATATACATCTCCCTGAAGTAGTGACACTGAATACTCAAATCTGAGCTCCTCCGTACAGTATAGTTTCTTGAACACCCTATCCATTCTCTCTAACCACTGTTCTGCCTTTAGTGGATCTACTATCCCCTTGAACTCAGTAGCCCCATATTCAATCACCTTTTTACTTTTCCATTTTCCTTTTTTTTAATTTATTTTTCTATTAGTTCTTTAATTTAATTTTCGATTCTGAAATTTTCTTTTATCCGATTTTTTTTTACAGTTAGGTCAGGAGTCAGCTCTCGGGGTCAATTGACCAAATGGCCCCTCGCCGGTTCATCCCGGTTTGCAAATAATTCAGTATTTCTTCCAGCTCCCTGACCTAATTATTTGACTGGCTTAACAGTTCTTTTTCGTGATTTTCTCTTTTCCACTGTGTTTATAAGGGTCCTAAGGACCACGGCGTCACATTTTACAGTTCGAAATTTGAGTTTAAATCGACTTCGCAATCGTTCCCGAGAAGGTCACCCATCGCTGTGACTCTCGGCTCATTTAACTTCTTATGTTCAGTTTTTCTTGTTTATACTTAACTAATTGGACATTACTAATTATTTGCGTTTATGGTTTATCTAGTTGTCTTAAGTATGGTTCTAATCCCCTTAATTGTCCAGACCGACTCCGGTCACCGGAATAGTGAAATATACCAGGCTATGCAAATAGGGGTGTTACAATTCTACCCCCCTTAAAATAATTTTGTCCTCGAAATTTTACCTGGTATTAGTCTCTGAACAGTTGTGGGTGCTGTCTCCTCATGTCCTATTCACGCTCCTTAGTAGCTTCCTAGCTTGAATGATGGTTCCACAGCACTTTAACCTATACTATTTACTCATCGATTGCTCACATCGTGTGCCAAGTTTCTTATGAGTTTCTGTCATAAGTTAGATTCAAATTCATTTCAATTTTAGAGGTAAGCAAATCTGTGTGCTAGTGGATCCACTCTTTCTAGAACCTCGTTCGGTCCTATGGGTGAGAACTTAGTTTTACTCTTTTCTTATCAAATCTCTTGGTCATTCGATGCAACCTTTAGTTTAGTTTAGAATATTTTAGTCCTTTCTTGTTGTTGTTTTAACAATTATTTTCCTTTATAGTCTTTTTTCTTAAATGACCTTGTTGGTCATTTATGAACTGCTTATCTCTTTCTTGGCCATAGGTCCATAACCATTATCTTACTATCTCCATTTATGATAAAGGCCTATGTGCTATTTTGCATTATCTTGTTTGCTTTTGTTTAACTTATTTTCTTCTTGATAAAATAGTTCGGGATATCATTACGCGTCTTAAGTAAGTTGTATGCCCTGGTGGCAAATTCTCATCTAGTATTTTTCTCATTTCTTACTATTCAATTTATTTCTTTCTTTTTATCGATAGTCTATAGCTTATTTTGCACTAATGTGTAATCATTATTTTATTTTGTACTGAACTATAACCTTGCAATATTCTAACTTTAGAGTTTTAAATCCTAGGTTAGGATTTTCAAACTCCTTTCTAATAAGAAAACTTTATTTTATTATAACTGTACCAAAATAGATGTCGTTTGTGACTATTCTTATCCTTGTATACTATTGGGTAGTACGTAGCTCTACACAATAAATCCCAAGTCAGTACTATAATCTGCAGCTTACAGCATAAACATTAAGAATATTGCATAGTTACTATGATACATCCCAATAGATTAAACTTCCCTATATCTTATTTCTTTCAAATCCTCTAATTTCTTAAACTTATTTTGATTATGGTACCCACTGACATCTATCAGCAGTAATACCTTTACCCGCATCTAAGGTACCTATATTACTATAACTTACTTTTAGGTTCTCTTACCTTACCTAATTAGGCTTACTAATTAACTTTACAAATTCTTGTGTGCTAGCAAATACTTTTCATTAACAAACTCTTTCAAAATTAATTTTAAAAAGACTAGTCACTAACATATCAAAATTATTCTTATTATTATTATTATTATTACTTTTTAATACATAGTCATATCTTAGTCAAGAATCGAGAAAATACCAGCAACCAGGTTAGAAGTTTCATCCTCATTCCTCTGTCGCATAATATATACTCTCACTGGAGCATCACCTTGTCCCGGTTGATTCACAGTATTCTGACTTTCAGGTGTACTACCCCTACCTCTGCCCTGTCTCTACAAACTGCTGGTGAACTCTTCGGGGTAGAAACTTGAGCTGATCCTTTTGACGTGGTAAATGATCCATAACGGCATGGACTTATGCAATCCTTAGCAAAATGACCAGTCCCTCCACAATTGAGACATGCTCCTACAGCTCTATAACATACTCAACTATGTGGTTTACCACAAGTCTCGCAGAGTCGATCCGACAGCGTTTTTCTGCTTGTCTGTTGAGTTTGCTGATCGGATTGGGATGGTTTCTGTCCAGAAGATCTACCTCTACCTGATTAGCCCGAGTTAGACCATCCAAAATGTTTTCTTTTCCCAGAGCCACTATCAGTAGCTTGGCCAGTAACCTTTTCAATTTTTTCTTTCTCTTATGTACTCTTTTTCACTGCCCATTCTGATTTTATCCTTTCCAGTTCCAGGGCTTGTGAAATCAATTCAGAAAAATTCTGGTGTCTGAATCCTACCACTTGCATTCTCAAGCTAGGCCTCAACCCAGCCTCAAATCTCTTACATCGGTCTCTAGGGGTGGAAACTAAGCTTCCAGCATAATGGCTTAGCTTTGAAAAGTCCCGCTCATACTCCGCTATAGTTCTATCCCCTTGCTTCAAACTTAAAAACTCTTGCAGCTTCATATCTACATAAGTATCGGGGACCCATTTTTGCCGAAATTCCCTTAAAAAGTCTACCCATGTGAGGACTGGTGGCTCTACTAGACTGTAGGGGATGGTCTTCCACCTCTCATATGCATCTCCGTGCAGAAGTGATACTGAATATTCAAACTTCAACTCTTCAGCACACTGTAATTTTCTGGAAACCCGTTCCATCCTCTCTAACCACTGTTTTGCTTCTAGTGGATCCACTGTTCCTTTGAATTCTATAGCCCCAAATTTCATTAACTTCTCATATTGCCGAGCCGGTGACTGTGGTTGTGCTACAACTGCTTGCATCTGAGCTTGGGGTGGCACACTTCTCACCATTTGCTGAAAGAATGCAGCCATCTGCTATGCAAACTGAGCAGGGAACTGCGATGCTTGAGGAGGAGCTGGAGTGGCTGACCCACTCACATTATAGAGCGCTAGGGCTTCTCCTTGAACCTCAGCCTCGACAGATTGCTCTACGGAATGATCTCCCCCTTTCATTCCATTTTCCAGAAGTTTTCTACTCTCTAAAAACAAACACAAGGAGGTTGACCTCCGTTAGTGCTTTTTCACGATTTAAATATGTCATATGTATCAAACATTTTAGCAGTTGTATTTACCTACAAAATATTTCAAATTCACATTTCAAAATTTATTTTAAAACCTTTACTCTGATACCACTAAACATGTCACACCCTACTCCTCGTAAGATGTAACATGTTCCCGTAGTACACCTAATGAATTACCGTACTTCACCTACCAGTAACCCATTAAATATACTACAAGGGATTTTTAAAACAATTTTCGTTCATTATGGAATTGGTGGGTAAATTTTTTTTTTCAATTATTAAAAACCTTTATTTAAAGTCCAAACACAAATTAAATTTTTGGATATTTATAATCTCCGCAATTTTTATAAAAATTTCGGCAGAGTGCCGTCTGTATTTTGAGAAAACAGTTCTTCAAAACCTGGAAATAAAAACACTTCTAATATATTACTCAATCACAACTTCATTTGCAACCATCAAACTTCAAATCAACAACCCTGGCAACACTTCAACTCAAAATCCAAATTTCAAATCAAAAATTAATTACTCAAAATATTTCATAAACTCATGCACATTGCATTTTAAATATTTAATTTACATTCACTATTTAATTTACAAACACAAAATCTCAAAAATAATATTATTACAATTTTATCTGTACAACTGCTCAAACTACAGAGATACATATGCATACTATCATATTTACATCAAACTAAACTACCAGGGTATAGACGATACCCATACAGAAATTCTTCAACCGTGCTCCTCTCTGACCGTAGCAGCTCACTCTACTGCTATGTCCTTTTCTCTATCTGCGACAGCAAGTTAAAGCTATCGCTGAGTATAAAGATACTCAGTGATGCACAATAAAACATAAAATGTATAATTTAAAACATTCATGAACAATAAATAATTCAAATATTTCACAATCATATTTTAAATTTTCAAATCACATTTATAACAAATCATAATTTTCAAAGCTTAACACAACACAACTTTGATTAAATAATTCAATAAAGATAGTGTTGCCAATCAATAATACAACTTAGGCCATGACACAAAATTTCCGAACATGCCGTGTGTACATCATGACAAGGCAAATACCCTCACTAATCAAAATCAATGAGGGAGGTGGCTAGCTAGCTAATGAGTACTCATCCAAACTCGCCCCTCAGACTGGGAAGCCAGAGAGAGAGGAAACTGATCAAATATCAAACTCACCCCACAAGTGGATGAGGAACATATTAATATTGCCATGCCAAGTGTGAATTAAAACAATTTAAATCAAGTTATTCAAATATTTTATGCAAAACACAATCAATTTCTAAAGTCAAATTTTCATTCACAAGTGGCAACACTGTAGTACTTAAAACCCATAATTAACACACAAATTTCACAATGCAGAAAATTAAACAAGTTTCATTTCAAATCTCCATTATAAAATAGATAGCACAACATTCTCGAAATTCATAATAAAATAAACATATTCACAATGTATAACAAATCAATTTTCATTATGAAAACTATAATTTATAAATTTTTGTGCACAAACCTGATGCGAGTCGCCTGTCGGCCTTGACTCAATTCCTCGGGTTCTTTCCCGGTGTTCTTTTCCACTGAAACACATAGTTTCACAGTGTTTCAGTATTATAACTTAGCATAAATCCAATAATTAGTTCATAAATACTTAATTCTAGCCCAAATATGCTTGAACTAACGTTCTTGGAAATTTTCATTTCGGAGTTACTATTCATTACACTATTCAAGTCAAATTATTGGCTTTCTAAGGCTTAATAGGTAGGGGAATTCTAACATCACCTACATACCACATTTTAGTCATCAAACTTGTTGGTTTTAGTTGTTTACTCAAATTTTAAGTCTTTTAGGCAAATTTGGTAAATTTCAGTTTTGGAGTCCTAAGTTGCACTATTCCATTGGTCACTTTATTTTTGGAATTTGACAAAACTTTCTTCATAGAAAATGTTCCCCATTGTCTTAAGTTTATTTTCCTTTTTTAATTACCCCAATTGGAGTTTCGTAGCTCAAGTTATAGCAAAAATACAGTTACTGTTCATGTGTACTGTTCATGCTGCAGATTTTGGTTCTGGTAGATTATCGATTCAACTTTGTTCAGCAATTTGATCAAGTTACATCCATAATTTGGTCTAATTTTCTTCATACTGAATGTTCTACTATATCTTAGGTTTCCATCGGTTCAAGAATCACCTAAATCGGAGTTTTCTAGAGAGAGTTATAGCCATTGAAACTTTACTGTTCATATGGCAAATCTGCAGTTCTGCAGATTCAGTGACCCAAATTTGCTCAGTAATTTGATTGGGTTAATGGCATAAGTTGGGTTTGTATCCTTCATGAAAGTTTTAGGTCTATATCTCATCTAACCATTGGTAAAATTTCAGGTCATTTTGACCTGCCTAGCTCTAGTTATGACCAAATGAACAGACTGTTCATTTGGTCAGTTTATACAGGGACAGACTGAGATTTTCTAACTTTGGTCAATTTGTTCACTAGGTTTTAGTCACCTTTTGGGCATGCTTCCTAAATGAAAATTGTGTCATTTAGTGCCTATTTTCATTCCCAACTGGTCCCATATTAATTGGACTTGTAAAATTTCTTTTTTGGTCCCTCAAAGTTGACTTTTGGTCATGCTTCATACCCAATCCGAATTTGGCTTTGATTTAAACACTTCTAACACACTTAATTAGGTCACAAATGACCATTTTCACATCACATTAGGTCAAAGACACCATTTACAAGTTTTTCACATTTTTGGTCTCTAACCCTAATGTCCAAAACCCTAATTCATGTCATTTATTGCATTTAGCTACTTTTAAGGTCTTTAATCATAACTACTCACTAATTTAAGTTTCTAAACCCATTTAAACCATTCAAATCATGCAAATCACTCTCCCCCTTCATGCTGGCTGAATTTTAGTTTGGTCCCTCAATAAATTTTCTTTCCATTTTAAGTTTATTTACAAGTTAATCAAGCTAAAAATGCAATAATTAAACTAACTTCACATCTTAAATCACTAACCTTGTTAGGTTTCTTTGAGCTTTCCTTTTTTTCCTCTATCTTTGATGACCAATCTCCTTCCAAAGTAACTAGAACAAGTTTTTATGAAGTTTCTATGGAAGCTATTGAGGTTTAATGAAGGATTGTAAGCTTGAGTGCAAGCTTTAATGGAGGATATCCATGGGGAAATGAGGGAGAGTGAGGGCGGCAAGGGAGAAAGGAAGAAGAAGACTTTTGGTTTTTTTTTTTTTTCTTTTCTTTATTTTGTTTTTATCCTTATGGAAAACCCAAAAATCTAAATAAGTAAATAAAGTAATTTTATTCTTTATGGCATCATGCATGAGGTCATGCATGATGTCATCACCTTTTTACTTTTCTATTTTCTTTCTTTTATTTATTTTTCTATTAGTTCTTTAATTTAATTTTGATTCTGAAATTTTCTTTTCTCTGATTTTATTTGACAGTTAGGTTAGGAGTCAGCTCGGGGTCAATTGACCAAATGGCCCCTCGCCGGTTCATCCTGGTTTGCAAATAATTCAGTATTTCTTCTGGCTCCCTGACCTAATTATTTGACTGGCTTAATAGTTCTTTTTCGTGATTTTCTCTTTTCCACTGTGTTTATAAGGGTCCTAAGGACCACGGCGTCATATTTTACGGTTCGAAATTTGAGTTTAAATCGACTTCGCAGTCGTTCCTGAGAAGGTCACCCATCGCTGTGACTCTCGACTCGTTTAACTTCTTATGTTCAGTTTTTCTTATTTATACATAACTAATTGGACATTACTAATTATTTGTGTTTATGGTTTATCTAGTTGTCTTAAGTATTGTTCTAATCCCCTTAATTTTTCGGACCGACTTCGGTCACCGAAACAGTGAAATATACCAGGCTATGCAAATAGGGGTGTTATACACCTAAGAAGAGGAAAACAAGAGTTTTAGTGAGTGAGAAAATCTCACTCCTTTGAGGTTAGTGACCTAACCATGGATTTTATTTTAAATTCATGTTAATGACTTTGAATGAGTGTAAATTTCAAAGGAAATTTGTTCAAAACCACTTGTATGTAAACCATAGACTATTGGTAGCCATGGTTAGGGTTTGATTGTGTTGAGTTTAATGAAATTAAAAGACTATCATGGTTGCCCATAATATGTATTTACTAAGTGGATTGAAGAAACGAAATGAAAATGCATGAAGGGTAATGTGTGAGTTAGGGTTTGGGGTGGAAAAATGGGATTTTGACCATATGATGATGAAAATAGGTTTTAATGGTCAATTAGTGACCATTTAGTTCTGTTTAAATAAAAAATGAAGTGTGTTAAGTGATGCGATTGGGTTTGGTGTGGCTGCAATGAAAGTGACCTATAGAATGGAGTGACCTGCAGAATTGGACTTGAGTCCAGTAGGTTTGGGCAGCCATAACTTGAATTGTAGAGGTTCAATTGGTGCAAGGCTAATTGGACATGAAACTAGACACATAATGGCACAACTTTGGTAAAGAAACCATACCCAGAAAACCAACCAAGTGGACCAAAAGCTTGTCTTAATCCGAGTGACCTGCAGTCTGTTTCTGCAGAATGACCAAATGAACAGTATTTGGTCATTTGGCCATAACTCAGTGTAGAATGGTCCAATTGACCTAAATTTTACTAGCAACAAGCTGAGATATAGACCAACAACTTTCATGGAGAAACATAACCCAAAATATGACCAGAACCTATCCAACAAGTGAGTTGCAACATCGCTCATCTGACCGTAGATATGGTCAGTCTAGAAAAATTTCAATCTGGCCAGTTGTGGTTTTTGCACCATAACTTGAGCTACAAAATTCCAAATGGAGTGATTCGAAAAAGAAAATTCAAGTAGACAAAATAAGGAACAACTTTCAAGTTGATCATTTTGCCAAATTCCCATTGTAAAATTGACCAATGGAACAGTAAATATAAGGTATGAAAACTAAAAATTCTACTCAATTAACATTAATCTTAGAAATGGTTTTGGCAACCAAAACCAACAAGTTTAAAATGCAAAATGTGGTATGTTGGTGATATTAGAACCAATGTACCTATTGCCTATGCAAAAGTCAACATTTGGTTAATTGATGAAGTGAATAGTAACACCAAAACTTGAAATTCAAAAATTGTGAAACTTAAAAGTGTAAAATGCCCTAGTATACCTAACAAGGTTGGTTTGGATAGCTTGGCATGCCAATAGGGTTCTGTTAGTAGTACTGCATATGGCTTCATGCCATTCTGTATTTCATGGCTTTCCCATGCCATTCTGTGAAATAATAGCCTTTGGCTATGTTATTTGAGTTGATATACTTGGGTTTTAACCCTGATCATTATTACAGCTTATTCGCTGTTCTGTTACGCACCGGGAGACACAATGTGACTGATGGTGTGATGGTCTGAGGTACTTAGTACCTAGTGCCAGTTTACCCATTTATCCAGTCCAGTCAACTAGTATGGGTTACTCGGGCAATGATAATAAACCTTACCAAAGTTTAATCAAATAATAATGAAATTAATATCAGAAGTTAAGTTTACCAAAAAAATGTAAACACACATTCTGCATATTCGTTTCATTTTATGTTGTTTTACATTATTTTATATTGTCACAACTAAGTAGAATTACTTAGCGCGTCGCTTTTGCCATGCGCAGGTACTAGAGACCTAGCTGGGGAGCCCAGCAGACATCAGACGGGGTGAGCCTTTAGAGCTGCATTCGGGGTCCAGAGTCACCTCACATCTGCACTGCATATGGTAGGACATTAGGACTATAGGTGGCCCTTTTGTATTTTGCTTTTTGTATTAGTTTGGACTGTAACTATAAACTCCTGTAATTATGTATTAATGTAAATATATGAAATTTCATATTATTGAGATCTTTTGCATAATGTATGTTGATAAATGAAATGTTGAGAATTATTTGTGAATATGCTTCTAGTGATGAAGTGAACAGAAAAGTTTAGGAAATAGTATTGTGATTTGAGATTGAGAGTTTGAGATTGACTGGAATGTGTATAATGGAGTTTGGATTTGGGAATTATTTTGGAAGTGTTTTTAAACAGGTTCAGAAGAATTGTTTTTCCAATTTACAGCCAGCACTCTGCCGGATTTTCTATAAAATTTGCGGATAAATTCAGATTTATCAAAATTGAAAATAAATGAATTTTAAAGGGATAAATTGTAATAGAAATAGAAATTGGTGGTCCGGCACACTGAGTGGCATAACTTGCTCGGCTACTCTGTAGACGGGTAAGGGGTGTCACATTTAGTGGTATCAGAGTATCGGTTTAGGCATTTCTGGGCCTAGATAGAGTGCATACCATTGCATTGCATTTGTAAGCGTTGAGGGGACACTAATGCAGATCTGTTTGTTTTCTTATTTTGAATAGGATATGGATCCTACTTCGCAAAGAGCAGTTGAAGAAGAGGTGGAGAGTCATGCTCCACCCAGGGCTGAATCTGGGGGCAGGGGAGAATCTGCTCCACCAGTAGCTGAGGCACCTGCCCAACCTCAGTTTGCTCTATTTCAACAAATGACCGAGTTTTACCGGCAAATGATGGGGGCAATTCCACCACCACAACCACAGCCACAACCACCACCAGCACCACAGAAATCTCATTTGGAGAAATTGAGGAAGCATGGAGCTGTGGACTTATTTGGGAAGAGGGAAGATGATCCCATGGCCGTAAAAAATTGGTTGGATAGAACCATCAGAGTGCTGAAATAGCTAAATTGAACCCTCGAGCAGAACTTAGTGGGTGATGTGTCCCTACTTTAGGATGATGCATATCAGTGGTGGGACATAGTAACCAGTGAGGTGTAACCTGAATGGATCACCTAGGAATTATTCCTCACAGAGTTCAGAAAGAAATATATTAGCAAAGTGTATTTAGAAGAGTGAAGAAGGAAATTTATCAGTTTAAGATAGAGACAGTTGTCAGTGGCTAAGTATGAGCGTGAGTTTGTCAGACTGAGCCAGTATGGGAGGTAGATAGTCCCTACAGAGGCAGAGAGGTGCAGACGGTTTGAAGAAGGGCTCAATGACAACATCAAAGTCATGGTCACAGCACTGGAGATCACGAATTTTGCTAAACTGGTAGATGCAGCATCAAAAGTGGAAAGGGTCAGAATCAATGAACAAAATAAAAGGGAAAGACAGCATAAGAGGGGTCCGGGTCAGTCCAGTACATTTTCTGCTCCCAGTAAGAAGAGTAAGGGTCCTCCTGTTCAGAGTTCAGGACCACCACAAGGTCAGGGTCAGTCTCAAAGGCCCAGACCAAAAGGCCCAGACCACAGTTCACACCTAGGAGAGGCCAGTCCACACCATCAATGGGCGCCTCCAGGGATGTGTTTAGGTACCACCTGCATCTTCTCGCTTGTCGATCGAAGTGGCACAAGGGGGATTGTTAGCGAGTGGCCGGTGCATGCTTACGGTGTGGATCGACAGAACACCAGGTCAAGAATTGTCCGAAGAGGACTACTACTGTTGCTCCAACACAAACTGACAGACCTGCTCCTGCACCATAAAGGGGGTAGGAAGCCTAGTAAACCTGAGGCAGCTGGTCCATCACTAAGGCCTGCATCTGAGTCAGCTAAGAGGCCAGACACTAGAATACCAGCCAGGGCCTATGCCATTAGACCTCAGGAGGAGCAAGATACCCAAGATGTCATTAGGGGTACGTTTTTCCTCTGCAACACTTTAGCATTGGTGGATCTAGGATCCACTCATTCCTACATTTGCATCAAACTACCCATAGAGAGGGGAGTTCCAGTAGAGGAGAGTGATCAAGACATTCTGGTCAAAAATCCACTAAGCCGCAGTGTGATAGTGAATAAAGTGTATAAAGGTTGCCCATTGAGGATTCAGGGGTATGAATTCTCGGCATACCTAATTGAATTGCCCTTCCACGAGTTTGACGTGATTTTTGGAATGGACTGATTATCACGTCATCAGGCAATAGTTGTGTCACACCTTACCCCTCTGTAAGGCATAACATGATCCCGTAGAATACCTAATGAACTACCGAACTTCACCTACCGATAACTCATTAAGTACCCTACAAGGGATTTTAAAGCAATTTTTTTTCTTATTTTTGATAAGTGGTGAGCATTTTCTAATAGGTATTTAAAACATTTAATTGAAGTTAAAAACTAGTTAAAACTTTTGGCCCATTTTATTTTTTCGCAAAATTTATAAAAATTTTGACAGAGTTCTGTCTGTATTTTGAGAAATCAGTTCTTCAAATACCAGTAAAAAGCACTTCTAAAAATTTTTCTCAACAACCACTTCAATTTCACAATCAAACTCAATCCATTTCAACAATTCCACAATCATTTCAATCAATTTCTCAAGTCTAAAATTCAATAATCCTCAAAATACTAGCAATACATTTCATTCAGATTAAATAAAATAGTTCCACTCATATTTCATTAGAGACAAAATAATTTATATTTATCATACTAGAAATTTACATTAAGAAAATCCAAACTAAATTTATTACAACTTTATGCAAACTTTGTACAAACTGCTTAAGACCGATTTTACAAGTCCATACAATTACGTGCAATACATACATCAAAATGAATATTTACAATCAAGGTATAAATTATACCCGATAACTTCTAGCAGGTAGCTCCCCTGTCCTCAGCAGCTCAATCTGCTACTCCTCTAGTCTCTATATCTGTGGCAGCATACAAAGCTATCGCTGAGTGGTGAACTCAGTGGTGCACAAATTAGTAATTTAAAACTTAATACAAATTATGCTTGACAATTCATAACAAATAGAATTTTAAAATTTCTAAATTCTTCAAAATCCATGACCTTCAGAAATCAACATTATCATTCATGCAAATTATTCATTTGAATAACATTTTGATCAAATAGTAGCTATTTATTTACATTTCTTCTAAATTCCGAAACAATACAAAAATTTTTGAATCACTGACAAATTATTTATTTCAATCACAATTTATCAAATCATGCATAATTTAAAGGGCGTTGCCAACAATACACACAGTCAAACCCATGACCCAAAATTCAAATAGACGCCATGTTATACACCACAACATTTCACATTCTCCTAATAACCAAGGCTAAAAGGGAGAAACAAAGACTAGCTAGTATATATGAGTACTCATTCACATCATTCCTCAACTGGCAAGCCAGAGAGGAAGAAACTCGCCCCATCAAGTGGAGGAGTTATCTCACTAGACAAGCTAATGAGAATTCATAACATAATTTGTCATGTCAACTGTGGTTTCAAATCATATTCAAAACAATTTCTATTTACAAAGTATTTACAAATCATTAACATATTTAATCATCATAAATTCATGCTCAAGGTTGGCAACACATCAAACTTAAAATTTTACAATCCTTAAAACAATACAATAAATCCTTAAATGCATAAGAAAATTTATATTCAAATTATCCAATTTCATTCAATAAGTTAAAATTCTCAACACAACAAAAATCATAAATCATACAATAAATTTATTTCAAATCAATTTGGAATTGAAAAATAACAAAAGAGTTAGTTGTGCACAAACCTCAAGCGAGTCGTCTCTTGGCCTTGACTCGGTTCCTCGGGTTCTTTGTCGGTATTCTTTTCAACTGAAACACACAATTTTATAGTGTTTCAGTATTAAAACTTAAAATAAATCCAAAATAAATTTAGCTTCACTTTTACCTAGCTCTAACGCACTTAACTCGATGTTCTTGAAATTTTGTGTTTTGGGTTACTTTTCACTGCACTATTCAAGTCAAATTGTTGACTTTCTAAGGCTTAATAGGTATGGGAACTCCAACTTCACACACATAGCACATTTTGGTCACTAAATTTGTTGGTTTTGGTCATTTTCTCAAAACTTAGGTCTTTTAGGCAAAATTGCCAAATTTTTAGTTTTGGTGTCTAAGGTTGCACTGTTCCATTGGTCACCTTACTGTTGAAATTTGGCAAAAATTCCTTCATAAAAAATGTTCCCTATTGTCTTAAGTTTATTCTTCTTTTTGAATCACTCCAATTGGAGTTTTGTACCTCAAGTTATAGCCAAAATACAGTTACTGTTCATGCTGCAGAATTTATTTCTGGCAGATTTATTGATCCAATTTTGTTCAGCAATTTGATCAAGTTAAGTCCATAATTTGGTCTAATTTCCCTATTGTTTTAAGTTCATTCTCCTTTTTGAATCACACCAATTGGAGTTTTGTAGCTCAAGTTATAGCCAAAATATAGTTACTATTCATGCTGCATAATTTATTTCTGGCAGATTTATTGATCCAATTTTGCTTAGCAATTTGATTAAGTTAAGTCCATAATTTGGTCTAATTTTCTTCATATGAAATGTTCTACTATGTGTTAGGCTTCCATCGGTTCAAGAATCACCTAAATCGGAGTTTTCTAAAGAGAGTTATAGCCATTGAAACTTTACTGTTCATGTGGTAAATCTGCAGTTTTGCAGATTCAGTGAGTCAACTTTGCTCACTAATTTGATTGGGTTAATGGCATAATTTGGGTTAGTGTTCTTCATAAAAGTTTTAGGTCTATATCTTGTCTAACCACTGGTAAAATTTCAGATCATTTTAACCAGCCTAGCTCGAGTTATGACCCAAACATGATTACTGTTCATGTGTACTATTCGTACTGCAGATTTTCAAGTTTGGTCAATTTGTTCACTAGGTTTTGGTCACTTTTTGGGCATGCTTCCTAAATGAAAATTGTGTCATTTAGTGCCTATTTTCAGTCCCAATTGGTCCCATACCAATTGGACTTGTAAAATTTCATTTTTGGTCCCTCAAAGTTGATTTTTTGTCATGCTTCATACCCAATCCGAATTTGGCTTTGATTTAAACATTTCTAACACACTTAATTAGGTCACAAATGACCATTTCTTCTCTTAAACTATGTCAAAGACATCATTTAGCACTTCTTCACATTTTTTGTCTCTAAACCCTAATGTTCAAAACCCTAATTCATGTCATTTGTTGCATTTAGCTAATTAAACACTTATAACCATGCTCCCTTAACTCAATTAAGCTTCCTAACATGTTTAGCTCAAATAAATTTATACTTTGTCCAACTAAACCCTAGCTATCCAAAATTCTATATAATTCCTCAACAAATTTTCTTTCCATTTTAAGTTTATTTACAAGCTCAGTAAGTTAGAAATGTAAGAATCAAACTCAAATTATCAAATTTGATTACTAACCTTTTATGTAGAATTTCTTTTTCTTCAAAACTTCTTCCTTTCTTTTTCTTTTTGTTGTCAAGCTCCTTCCCAAGTGACTGGAATAAGTTTTTGGGAAGCAAGTAGGGGAGAAGTTGAGGTTTAGTAAGGGTTTCAAAGCTTGAAGACAACTTTAATGGAGGAATTTCCGTCGAGATGAGAGGGAGAGGTAAAGTGACGTTTTGAAGAAGACCTTTATCTCTTTTTTTTTTTTCTTTCTTTTCTTTTTGTTTTTATGTCTTTAGGAAGACCAAAAATCTAATTAAGTAAATATATTAATTATTATTTTTATGGCATTATGCATTAGGTCATGCATGATGTCATCACCTTTTGACTTTTCCATTTTCTTCTTTCTTTTATTTATTTTTCTATTAGTTCTTTAATTTAATTCTCGATTCTAAAATTTTCTTTTCTCCAATTTTATTTGACATTTAGGTCAGGAGTCAGCTCTCAGGGTCAATTGACCAAATTGCCCCTCGCCGGTTCATCCCAGTTTGTAATTAATTCCATATTTCTTCTGGCTCTCTGACCTAATTATTTGACTGACTTAATAGTTCTTTTTTGTGATTTTCTCTTTTCCACTGTGTTTATAAGGGTCTTAAAGACCACGGCGTCACATTTTGTGGTTCGAAATTTGAGTTTAAATTGACTTCGCAGTCGTTCCCGAGACTGTCACCATCACTGTGACTCTCAGCTCGTTTAACTTCCTATGTTCAGTTTTTCTTTTTTATACTTGACTAATTAGACATTACTAATTATTTGTGTTTATGGTTTATCTAGTTGTCTTAAGTATGGTTCTAATCCCCTTAATTGTCTGGACCGACACCGGTCACCGAAACAGTGAAACATACCAGGCTATACAAATAGGGGTGTTACAAGTTGGTTGCAAATTGAAGAGGATTTCTCTGAAAACTTTCGAGGGTAATGAGATCACTGTTGTGGGTGAAAGGACAGATTTCCTGTCCAATGTTATTTCAGCCACAATTATAAGAAGAATGATGAGAAAAGGCTGTGAAGCTTACCTAGCACACGTAGTTGATACTAGGCAAGCTAAGCCAAATCTGGGTGATATACCCACAGTATGAGACTTCCCAGATGTATTTCCTGAAGAGTTGCTTAGTTTACCCCCAGAAAGGGAAGTCGAGTTTGCTATTGAGGTAATGCCAGGTACAGCACCCATTTCTATTGCTCCTTATAGGATGGCACCCACTGAATTGAGGGAGTTGAAAACTCAGTTACAAGAGTTGCTGGATAAGGGGTTCATACGCCCGAGTGTGTCACCATGGGGAGCTCCGGTGTTGTTTGTGAAAAAGAAGGATGGAACTTTGAGATTGTGCTTTGATTACCAGCAGTTGAACAAGGTAACTGTGAAGAATAAATATCCATTACCCAGAATTGATGATCTGTTTGATCAGTTGAAGGGAGTCAGTGTATTTTCAAAAATTGATCTCAGATCAGGGTATCATCAATTGAGGGTAAAGGATGCAGATGTGTCAAAAACTGCATTCAGAACCCGGTATGGGCATTATGAAATTTTAGTGATGCTGTTTGGGTTAACAAATGCACCAGTAGCATTTATGGACCTTATGAACCGTATCTTCCATCCATACTTAGATCGATTTGTAGTGGTCTTTATTGATGATATTCTGGTATATTCCATGACCAGGGAAGAACATGATGAACATTTGAGGATTGTTCTGCAAACCCTGCGACAAAAGGAGCTGCATGCTAAGTTGTCCAAGTGTGACTTCTGGATGAGTGAGATATCTTTTCTTGGACACATAGTATCAGCTGAGGGGATTAGAGTAGATCCCAAAAAGATAGAAGCAGTGATGGAATGGAAGCCTCCCAAAAATACAACTGAGGTTAGAAGTTTCTTGGGGTTAGCTGGGTATTACAGAAGATTTGTGAAGGGGTTCTCTCTTATAGTTGCTCCAATGACCAAGTTGTTGCATAAGAATGTGAAATTTGGCTGGAACGACAAGTGTCAAGTCAGTTTTGAGAGGCTAAAGGCTATGTTGACAGAAACACCAATGTTAACACAGCTAGTGTCAGGAAAAAACTTTGTAGTCTATAGTGATGCCTCACATAATGGGCTAAGGTGTGTATTGATGCAAGAGAGGAAAGTGGTCGCTTATGCTTCCAGGCAGTTAAGGCCACATGAACATAACTACCCTACTCATGACCTAGAGTTAGCAGCAATTATCTTCGCACTGAAGATATGGAGGCATTATTTGTATGGTGAAAAATACTACATCTATACAGACCACAAGAGTTTAAAATATTTGCCAACCCAGAAGGAGCTCAATCTTAGACAGAAGCGATAGATTGAGTTCCTAAAGGACTATGATTGTGTGATAGATTATCATCCTGGGAAGGCAAATTTAGTTGCTGATGCTTTGAGCAGGAAGTCCATCACAACTTTAAGATCACTAAATGGCTGCCTGTCCTTAGCTCAAGATGGAGCTATTTTGGCTCAGTTGCAAGTGAGGCCAACCCTGCTACAGCAGATACAAGATGGGCAGAGGACAGATGAAAAATTAATGGCCATTGTGAGTAAAATTCCAGAGGGAAAGGAAACTGAATATGAGGTGAAAGCAGATGGGTGTTTGTATTACAGAGGAAGAGTGTGTGTACCTGATGATGGGAAACTGAAGACTAGTATTTTGAAAGAAGCACACACTAGTGTTTATGCTACGCACCCGGGAAGCACAAAAATGTATAATGATTTGAAGCCTCATTATTGGTGGCCTGGTATGAAGAGGGATATAGCTGACTATGTGACTAAATGTTTAACATGTCAGCAAGTTAAAGCAGAACATCAAGTTCCATCAGGATTACTATAGCCTACAAGTATACCTGAATGGAAATGGAACTGAGTCACTATGGATTTTGTTAGTGGTCTACCTCTCACCCAAAGGAAGCATGATGCAGTGTGGGTGATAGTGGATAGATTGATGAAGTCAGCACATTTTCTGCCAGTTAGGACTGACTACTCACTGGAGAAGCTAGCAGAATTGTATATCAGTGAGATAGTTAGACTGCATGGAATCCCACTTTCCATCATATCTGATCGAGACCCAAGGTTTACATCGAGATTCTGGAAAAAGTCGTAAGAAAACTTGGGCACACAACTCCGCTTTAGCACGGCTTTTCATCCCCAAAAGGATGGATAGTCAGAACGAGTAATCCAGGTAAACCTAAGAACTAATTGAATTTTTGCAATTAATAAATTGAAATGATGGTAACAATGTGAATTATGTGATAGATCCTGGAGTATATGCTAAGGAGTTGTGTTATTGAGTTTGAGGGGAGTTGGGATAGATACCTCCCACTAGCAGAATTCGCATATAACAATAGCTACCAAGCTAGCATTCAAATGGCTCCGTATGAAGCACTGTATGGGAGGAAATGTAGAACCCCAGTGTGTTGGACTGAGTTGGGCGAAGATAAGCTGGTAGGACCAGACCTGGTGAAACAGACTGAGAAGAAAGTGAAGATAATCAAAGCTAACTTAAAGGTTGCCTCAGATAGACAGAAGTCTTATGCCGACGTGAAGAGAAAAGAGATAGAGTATGCAGTTGGCGATAAAGTGTTTCTTAAAGTCTCACCGTGGAAGAAAGTACTAAGGTTTGGGAGAAAGGGTAAGTTAAGCCCTAGGTTCATTGGCCCATATGAATTCATTGAACGTGTGGGACCAGTGGCCTATCGACTAGCTTTACCACCAGAACTGGATAAAATACACAATGTATTCCATGTTTCTATGTTAAGAAGATATCGCTCAGACCCTTCACATGTCATTTCCATGGAAGAGATTGAAATCCAACCAGACTTGACATACACAGAAGAACCTATATAAATCCTAGCTCGAGAAGTTAAGGAACTGAGAAATAAACAAATTCCACTGGTAAAAGTGCTTTGGAGGCACTACAATACTGAAGAGGCAACTTGGGAAAGTGAAGAGATAATGAGGAAACAGTTCCCTCAACTGTTTGCATCAAGTAAATTTCGAGGATGAAATTTTTCTTAGAGGGGAAGAGTTGTAACATCCTCATTTTAGCTAGTCTGTACAGTTTACTGTTCCGGTGACCAGTGTCAGTCCGGACAACTAGAACGTTCGGAAAAATATTTAAACTAAAGTGAGGAACCAAAAATTAACTCAATTAATTAATAAAAAAAATTTAGAAAAAATTATAAAATAATTCTTGGGACTCCAAAGAAGGGTCATTGAGGTTCTTATTGCATTAGAATGCCAAGAAAATATTTAGAAAAATTTTTCAATCGGTAAAGACAATTTTGGCCCGTTAAGCCAAATGGAGGGCATTTTGGTCATTTCATCTTCAGAGATGATTTTTGGGCCAACTTGTCCAGTTAAATAAATAATTTATAAAATGTAAAATATGATTAAATGTTGTTAATAATTTAATTGAAATTAATTGGACAAGAAAATGATGGAAAAATGAAAGAAATTGAAATTATGACATCATAAGGATGTCATTAAAAGTCTCCAACCCAATCAAGTGTTGACACATGTCACCAAGGTATATAAAAAGAGACTAAATGGGCAGAAAGTGAAGAAAAAAAATCAGAACACTCTACTTCTTCTTCTTGGCATCACCTCTCCCACCATAGCCCTCCACAGCCAAGCATTACCCAAGCTTGATTTCTTGGGTTTTCATCCATTAAAACTTAAATTTCTCAACACAAAAACTTGCTTCTACACCTTGGTGATCCTTTTGGGAGCAAAAAGAAGAGGAAAACAAGAGTTTAGTAAGTGGGAAAATCTCACTCCTTTGAGGTTAGTGACCTAACCATGGATTTTATTTTAAATTCATGTTCATAACTTTGAATGAGTGTAAATTTCAACGAAAATTTGTTAAAAACCACTTGTATGTAAACCATAAACTTTTGGTAGCCATAGTTAGAGTTTGATTGTGTTGAGTTTAATGAAATTAAAAGACTATCATGGCTGCCCATAATATGTATTTACTAAGTGGATTGAAGAAATGAAATGAAAATGCATGAAGGGTAATGTGTGAGTTAGGGTTTGGGGTGGAAAAATGGGGTTTTGACCATATGATGATGAAAATAGGTTTTAATGGTCAATTAGTGACCATTTGGTTCTGTTTAAGTAAAAAATGAAGTGTGTTTAGTGATGGGATTGGGTTTGGTGTGGCTGCCATGAAAGTGACCTGCAGAATGGAGTGACCTGCAGAATTGGACTTGAGTCCAGCAGGTTTGGGCAGCCACAACTTGAATTGTAGAGGTTCAATTGGGAAAGGCCAATTGGACATGAAACTAGATACATAATGGCACAACTTTGGAAAAGAAAACATGCCCATAAAACCAAACCAAGTGGACCAAAAGCTTGCCTTAATCCGGGTGACCTGCAGTCTGTTTCTGCAGAATGACCAAATGAACAGTGTTTGGTCATTTCGCCATAACTAAGTGTAGCATGGTCCAATTGACCTGAAATTTTACCAGCAATAAGCTGAGATATAGACCAACAACTTTCATGGAGAAACCTAACTCAAATTATGAGCAGAACATATACAATAAGTGAGTTGCAGTTACTATTCACTACACTATAGATATGGTCAGTCTAGAAAAATTTCAATCTGGCCAGTTGTTGTTTTTGGACCATAACTTGAGATACAAAACTCCAAATGGAGTGATTCAAAAAAGGAAATTCAACTAGACAAAATAAGAAACAACTTTCTTGTTGATCATTTTGCCAAATTCCCACTACAAAATTGACCAATAAAATAGTAAATATAAGGTATGAAAACTGAAAATTCTGCTCAACTAACATTAAGCTTAGAAATGGTTTTGGCAACCAAAACAAACAAGTTTAAAATGCAAAATGTGGTATGTTGGTGATATTAGAACCAATGCACCTATTGCCTATGCAAAAGTCAATATTTTGGTTGACTAATGAAGTGAATAGTAACACCAAAACTTGAAATTCAAAAATTGTGAAACTTAAAAGTGTAAAATGCCCCTAGTATACCTAACAAGATTGGTTTGGATAGCTTGGCATGCCAATAGGGTTCTGTTAGCAGTACTGCATATGGCTTCATGCCATTCTGTGTTTTATGGCTTTCCCATGCTATTCTGTGAAATAATAGCCTTTGGCTATGTTATTTGAGTTGATATACTTAGGTTTTAACCCTTATCATTATTACAGCTTATTAACTGTTCTGTTGCATACCGGGAGACACAATGTGACTGATGGTGTGATGGTCCGAGGTACTTAGCACCCAGTGCCAGTTTACCCATTTATCCAGTCCAGTCAACTAGTATGGGTTACTCGTGCAATGATAATAAACCTTACCAAAGTTTAATCAAATAATAATGAAATTAATATCAGAAGTTAAGTCTACCAAAAAAATATAAATACACATTCTGCATATTCGTTTCATTTTATGTTATTTTATATTGTCACCACTAAGTAGAATTGGTTAGTGCGTTGCTTTTGCCACGCATAGGTACTGGAGACCTAGCTGGGGAGCCTAGCAGACATTAGACGGGGTGAGCCTTCAGAGCTGCATCTGGGGTCCAGAGTCACCTCACATCTGCACTGCGTATGGTAGGACATTAGGACTATAGGTGGCCCTTTTGTATTTTGCATTTTGTATTAGTTTGGATTGTAACTATAAACTCCTGTAATTATGTATTAATGTAAATATATGAAATTTCATATTATTGAGATCTTTTGCATAATGTATGTTGATAAATGAAATGTTGAGAATTATTTGTGAATATACTTCTAGTGATGAAGTGAACAGAAAAGTTTTGGAAATAGTATTGTGATTTGAGATTGAGAGTTTGAGATTGACTGGAATGTGTATAATGGAGTTTGGATTTGGGAATTATTTTGGAAGTGTTTTTAAACAGGTTCAGAAGAACTGTTTTTCCAATTTACAACCGGCACTCTGCCTGATTTTCTATAAAATTTGTGGATAAATTCAGATTTATCAAAATTGAAAATAAATGAATTTTAAAGGGATAAATTGTAATAGAAACATAAATTGGTGCTCCAGCACACTGAGTGGCATAACTTGCTCGGCTACTCTGTAAACGGGTAAGGGGTGTCACAACTGACACACACCTCAATACTTTAGTTAGAGAGGGAATTCAAAGCCAAATCATCCCACTAGACAAGCAAGTGAGAAATTCAGTCAAATATAGATGATAGCTGTAACACCCCTATGTTCGGTAGTGCGTTCTTGTAACATCCCCACTGTACGTGTTCTGTACGTTCAGTTGTTCCAGTAGTCAAATAACAGTCCAGGCAAGTTAGGATGTCTGGAACTACACTTCGGTGATAGTAAACAGACATATAATGATGAAATAAATAAAAAGAAAATACAAGAAAAATCAAACAAAAACGAAAGAGAGAAAATGAAGCTAAGTTAAACGAGCAAGATCAAATGATGGGTGATCAGACCGGAAGGCCGCTGTTTAATTCAGACCATGGAAACCCTCTAAATTTAATTTTGAGACATAAATAAAGGTTTATTGAAATGTAATTGACACTAAAAATATTAAATAAAAATTCATAAATTAGTACAAAGAAAAATGAAAAATCGAGAAACTGACAAAAATTAGTGTTACCGAAAAATCGGGAATGTAACCCGAAGTGGGGTATTTTGGTCATTTGACATATAGTGTTGCCTTTTGACCTCAATGTCCATTAAAAATATATGATATTACACTTTAGAAATGTCATGAAAAATTAAATTGTGATACATTATGTAAATTGTGAAAGAAAGGAGGTAAATGTGTAAATAAAGGAAACTTAGTGTAATTAAACATTAAACAAATCATTAGTGCTTCATTAACTATATTATAAACTACATAAAATAAACCTTAGTGGGCAGAATTGGGTCATCTTCAACCTTGAGAAAAAGCTTGCCGAATTGCTCCTCCCAAAAACCTCCATGGCCACCATGCATGAAGCTTTCACTCTCCATCATCAAGCCCTCATTTTCACTTGCTTCCTTCATTAAAGCTTGCCTATTCACCTTGGGGAAGATATTGGCAACAAGAAAAATCAGATTTGGTGAAGTTTTGATAAGCATCAAAAGTTGTAAGTGTCCAAAACCTCTCCCTTGCTTTAGTAAAGCTTGTGTTTAGGTTGAGGTGAGTGTTTTGGTGAAGAGAAATGAAAGAAATAGTGAGAAATGGACTTGTCCATTTTCGGCAGCCATGAACCCTTATTGAGCTTGAGTTATTTTTACTTCTAGTGAATGAAAATGAAGGTTGATTAATTCAAATGAAAGTTGTAGTAAGTTTGTGCATAAGTATGTGCATGTAGTGTTTAGATTAAAGGTGTGAAATGGAACCTTGATGCCTTAAGCAAACTGTGACACCCCTTACCCGACTACAGTGTAGCCGAGCAAGTTATGCCACTCAGTGTGCCGGAGCACTCTATTTTATCTTAATTCATTTTTATCATAGTTTTGAAAATAACTTGTGAAATATAATTTATTTATTGAAATTGTAATTTATTTGAGGTTCCGAAAATTTTATAGAAAATCCGGCAGAGTACCGGCTAAAAATGGAGAAAACAGTTCTTCGGAACCTGTGAAAAACACTTCTAATAATCATATTCCATCATCTCAACTCCATTTATCAAAATCTCGATATTTTTCAGTTCACATTCATTTCTCAATCATCCATCACATGTGATAATCATATATATATCATAGATAAGCATTCACTTTTTCATTTACAAACACAATTCTCATTATTTACATGAGCATCAAATTACATTTCATAAGTTCATTTACACATGAGAAAATAAGATCAATTACAAAATACCAAAATGACACCTAGTGTCCTACCAATGCATCAGAGTTCGTGAGGTGACACAGACACTATGCAGAACTGTGAACTGCCTTACCGAATCTGTGGTCTACTGGGCCCTCTGTCCAAATCTTCAGTACCTATGCGTTGCAAAAGCGACGCGCTAAGCATAAAGCTTAGTGCTGCCAATAATACAAGAAAATACAATATGCAAATAAAAATAATAATTTCCTTGCTATTGTGTTCATGAGAAATGAATAATTACTAACTTATTGTTTAGTCGAGGGCTAATCATGTTTCATGATATTAACTTCTTCATGCATTTCGTTAATTATTTTCTTCATGATATTGAGCTTCTTTGTATTTTTGTAATCATTCCTGATACTTAATTTTCATATTTTCTTTAATAATCAGTTCAATCACAGTTATACTTTTCCATGCCCAAGTAACCTATACTGGACGACTGGATTGGATAACGGGTCGTTGGCACTGGACACCGCGGTGCCTCGGGCCGTCATACCATGGGACGCAGAACGTCAACCATGTATGCAGTCAGTATGGTTAAAAAGCCATGATATCAAATAATCGGGCATAAAAGCCATGCATACAGGCATAAAAGCCATGAATACGGGCATAAAGCCATGAATACAGACATAAAGCCTTTCGCAGTACTGCTAAAACAATACCCTATTGGCATGCCAACCTATCCAAACCAATCACATTAGGCCTACTAGGGCATTTTGCACTTTTAAGTTTCACAATTTTTGAATTTCAAGTTTTCATGTCATTATTCATTTCATTAGTCAACTAAAATGTTGACTTTTGCATAAACTATAGGTACATTGGTTTTAGTACTCCCAACATACCACATTTTGTATTCAAAACTTGTTGGTTTTAGTCACTTTCTCAAAGCTTAGGTCATTTTGGCAAAATTGCCAATTTTTGGTTTTGGTGTCACTATTCACCTCATTGGTCAACAAAAATGTTGACTTTTGGATAGAAAATAGGTGTATTGGTTTTAACACCTCAAACATACCACATTTTGTATTTCAAACTTGTTGGTATTGGTTGCCAATACCATTTTTAAGCTTAATGCTAATTGAGCAAAATTTTCGGTTTTCATGCTTCATCTTTACTGTTTCATTTGTTATTTTTACAGTGGGAATTTGACAAAACTTCCTTCATATAAAATGTTCCTTATTTTATCTAGTTGAATTTCTTTTTTTGAATCAATCCATTTGGAGTTTTGTAGCTCAAGTTATTGCCAAAATAAGTTTACTGTTCACGTAATCGCTCCTCGCTGAAATTTTGGGTTTTGGCAGATTTTGGTCCAACTTTGGTCAGTAATTTGACCAAGTTAAGTTCATAATTTGGTCTAACTTTCTTCATATGAAATGTTCTACTATGCCTTAGGTTTCCATCGGTTCAAGAATCGCCTAAATCCGAGTTTTCTAGAGAGAGTTATAGTCCTCCAAACATTGCTGCTCAAATGAAAATTCTGGAAATCTCAGTACAGTAAACTTCACTTTGCTCAATGATTTGATTAGGTTAATGGCATAATTTAGATTGGTGTCCTTCATGAAAGTTGTTTGTCTATATCTTATATTGTTGCTGTAAAAATTTCAGGTCAATTGACCAAATCTACAGTGAGTTATGGCCAAATGAACAGTTACTATTCATTTGGTCATTCTGCAGGGGCTGCTTGCAGGGTATCCGGATTGGGGCCAAGTTTTGGTCCTCTTGCTTTGGTCTTTTGGGCATGGTTTCCTCAGCAAAAATGTGCCATTATAAGCCTAGTTTCATGTCCAATTGGCCAAATACCAATTGGACTAACACAGCCCAAGTTATGGCAGTCCAAGTGGACTGAATTTTCAGTCTCTCTACTGCACTAACAAGGCAGCCTACACATTCACTTGGCTATACTATTTTTCAGTCCAATTCATGGTCAACATACCTAAAATGGTCACTAATTGACCATTAAAATGTGCTCTAACAATTTCATAAGCCAAATCAATTTTTCACTTCTCAAAACCCTAATGTCCAATTCAATTTGCCCATAAACCTCAATTAGCACACTAGTTCAACATCCATG
Organism: Hevea brasiliensis; assembly: GCF_030052815.1. Taxonomy (NCBI): domain Eukaryota; kingdom Viridiplantae; phylum Streptophyta; class Magnoliopsida; order Malpighiales; family Euphorbiaceae; genus Hevea; species Hevea brasiliensis. The sequence goes on along the minus strand of NC_079499.1, from coordinate 34,899,747 downwards.
CATATTCATACCTTAAACATCATTTCTATCCACTCTAAATTCATTAAAACAATCAAACTCATCCTTCCTTAGGGCTGCCAAAAATTCAAGGGATGCATACACTTAACTTTTATTCATTTAATTTACAATTTCTCACTTATTTCAAGCTTCTAACATGGAATCAAAGAAGTATATATATAAGTAGGCACTAACCTCACTTTAACCTCTTGTAGGGCAGATTTCTCCAAGTTAAATCTTCATTTTCTTGTACTCTCTTGGCTGCCAAACACTTCCTCTAGGTCCAAGGTTTCATTTTAGTGTTGGGGTCTTGAGGAAATATGGTGAGGAAGCATGCGAAATGAAGCTTTTGTTTGAAAATCAATGGAGGGAGAAGAGGGAGAGATTCACGTTTTGGCTGAAGAAGAAGAAGGAAACAGAAGAATTTTGAGTCTATTTGTCTCTTTTAATTGTTTAAAAAAAGACTTATTGAATGGTGATTGGTGGAGGGTATGTAAATGACATCATGTGATGTCATTATCCCTAATTTCCTTCATTTTTCTTTTCTTTTCTTTTCTACCACATTTCAATTTAATTTTTAGCAATATTTCTTCATATTTTATGTCATATTAATTATTTACTTAACTGGAGAAGTCGGCCAAAAATCACCTCTGAAGGCGAAATGACCAAAATGCCCTCCGTTTGGCTTTACGGGTCAAAATTGTCTGTACCGATTGAAAAATTTTTCAAAATATTTTCTTGGAATTCTAATGTCATAGGAACCTCAATGACCCTTCTCTGGAGTCCCAAAAATTATTTTATAATTTTTCCCCCGGGTCTAGGGCTCCTCGTTGCGAGAACCGCAACTTCCCTCTGGGTTACCCATCGCTTGGGCACCGGCTCATTTGACTTAGTTGTATTTTATTTCTAAAATTTTTACTAAATTTTTCTCATCAATATTTGAGTTAATTATGGTTCCTCACTTTAGTTTAAATATTTTTTTCAGAAGTTCTAGCTGTCCGGACCGACACTAGTCACCGGAACAGTAGACTGTGCGGAATTGCTACCGAGAGGATGTTACACAAACTGCCATGTTTGGCAGCCCCTAATAGCATGAATTTGTGTTTGACATGTGGTTATTAATGATATATGTTAATGTTAAATTGTGGGCAGCAAGTGTAAGTGATATTGAAGTATGAATATGTTGAAGTATATGTGTAATATTAACATTGAAGTATGTTGAATTTTGGTGGAAGTGAATGTTGAATTTAATGATGAATTGCATGCATTGAGCATTTGAACATTCTGCCCAGAATTGTTGCTGAAATTGTGTACAATATATGTATGGAAGTGTTGTTGATTGAATATTGTAGTAAAGAGGAGGAGAAGGAACATTAAATTGGGAGTGTATGAGCTTTGTGCAGGTTGTGTATTGAAGGCAGCACTTAAATTAGGCCATAAGTACCAAACTGTGAACCCAATTGGTATGAGGCCAATTGGGGGTGAAACTAGACACCAAATGCGCCAACTTTCATGCAGAAAGGTTGCCAAAATTCTGCCTAGAAACTGACCTTAAAATGACCAAATCCGGATTAGTGCATTTAAGGCCTGAAAACTGACCATTTGGGCAGCAGTTAGTGTTTAAGCCATAACTCACTCAAAACAGGTCCAATTGACCTGAAATTTTGACCATGAATAGTTAAGTCCTATATCTACAAGTCTTATGAAGACACCCAAGCCCATACATGGTCAGAACCAAGTCAAATGGCTTGCACAAGTTCGGGTACAAAATCTGCCGAACCAAAAGTGACCTTAAAAATGACCAAATTTTGCACTAAAAGTGCAATCTGTCCAGCTTTAGCAAATTGACCATATCTTGGTCTACACAACTCGGAATAACCTGAAATTTTGCCCTGCGTGCAATAAGACATAGAGCTACAATTTTGCTTCTTTGACCAGAAGCTAAAAACCAAGAGAAATAGGACTTTAAGCTAGACCAATCTAGCACACAAAAATTGAGAATTTGACAATTTGCATACAATGATGCTTGAAGCATTTTGGCAATGAATGCCAACTTGTAAAAATGGTAAATTGCACTATATTGGCAGCATATTGAGATATAAATCGTAACATATTGATGCTAGAAATAATTTATCCATATTACCTAAAAAGGTCAACATATGCATTGACTTGTGAATTATATAATAGTTAGTAAACTCCAAAAATTGAAGAATTAAACAATTAATTAATAATGTGCCCTAGTTTGCCTAGTTGACTAGTATGGATAGGTTGGCATGCTAATAGGATTCTGACAATTGTTCTATAAATGGCTTTATGCCATACTGTGTTTTTACGGCTTATTATGCTGCACTGTGACTTTAATAGCCTACGGCTATACATATTGTGTATTTATTTTTGGCTTATCGCCAGATTGACTATATGGCTTTTTAGCCACGCTATTTGCACACCGGGAGACACTTTGTGACTGATGGTGTGATGGCCCGAGGTACTAGGTACCCAGTGCCAGTATATCCGTTTATCCAGTTTGGTCAGTATATAGGCTACACGGGCAGTAATTCAAGTACAATTAAATTCAAATAGCTAAATCTAGTCTACTGACATACAGCACCACCAAAAATTTGTAAATACTTTATTTACTTTATTTTAGTGTATATTTCTTTATATTTGGCACCACTAAGCAAAATTGCTTAGCGCGTTGCTTTTGTAATGCGTAGGTATTGAAGACACCGCTGGGGAGCCCAGCAGACCTACTACCGGGTGAGACATCAGATCTGCACAGGAGTCCAGAGTCATCTACACTGCATTGCATACGTGGTAGGACTTAGGATAACCTGTATTTTGTACTTTTATTGTATTTTTGAGATTCGGTCTTGTATTTTGTAATATTTTGTACATATTAAATAACATGGAGGTTTTCTGTATATATTTAAATTATTATGGACTATATTATGGAACTGCTTAATGACTGTAAAAGTCTATAGACTTTATTGAGAAATAGAGACTGTGAAATATTTGAGATTTTAATATTATCATATTAAACTATTTTTAACAGGTTTGGAAGGACAGTTTATCCGAAATGCAGATGGCACCTTGCTAAATTTTTATTACTATTTTAAAACACTGACTTTATTAAAGTGTGAAAATAGAACCAGCATGCTATGAATAGCACATAAACACTTCTTAAAATCAAATTGAGTTTAGAAAATGTGATAATCACAGACTAGGTGCTCCGGCACGCCGTGTAGCACGCCTTGCTCGGCTATTCTGTAGATAGGTAAGGGGTGTTATAGTTTTACTGTTCCAGTGACCAGTATTGTCCGGACAGCTAGGATGCCTAGAACTAAACTTCAAAATGAGTGAGAAGACATAAAATAATGAAATACAAGAAAAGAAAACACAAGAAAAACAAAGGAAAAATAATAGAAAAGAAATGCAACCAAGTTAAGCGAGCCGAGAACCCTAGCGATGGGTGACCGCATCGGGAAGTCACGGCGTGGACCGTTGACTAGCCCTGGACCACGGGGAACCCTGGAAATTATTTTTAAGACTTAAATAGACACCTATTGAAGTATGAATACCATTAGAAATATCAAAGAAAAATTAATTAATTAGTACAAAGAAAAGTGAGAAATCGAAAAACGGACAAAACCCGGTGTTACCAAAAAATCGAGAATGCAACCCGAACAGGGGCATTGTGTGCATTTGACATCCCGAGTTGTCTTTTGACCTAAATATCCATTGAAAATACATGATATTATATTTGGAAAATGTCATGAAAAATTTAATTAGTGGTACCTAATGTAAATAGCAAAAATGGGATTCAAATTGAGTAATTAACACATTTAAACATATAATATCATTATTTATGGTGAGTGGAGCACTATGGGGTTAAACAACCATTAAATGGGCAGGTGTAAATCCACTTAAAAATCTGTAAACTCATCTTCAACCTTCATTCCCTTCCATTGCCGAAGTGAAGATTTCTCCGAAAGAAACTCCATGGCCGCACCATGCATGGAGCTCAAGTTCTCCATGATCAAGCCTTGATTTCTTGCAAGTGTCTTCATGAAAAATGATCCTCACACCATGGGCAGTAGATAGGCTGCAAGAAATGAAAGTTTTTGTGGAGTTTTGAAGAATTTCCAAAGTGGTAAGTTTGAGTTTTTTTATTATTGTTTTATTAAAGTTTGTAAGGATGTTATGGGTACTTGATTTATGGAGAAATTTTTGAGGTTTGATGTTTAAAGGGGATGTGTACTTTTGGCAGCCATGGAAACACTTTGAGGACAGCTTATTCTTGCTTCTAAATGGTAGATTAAAGGATTGTTTAAATGTATATGTGTGTAGGAAATTATTTGGGTGATGTATACTTAGTATATGTAGATGTGTATTTGAAATTTGAAGCTCGGGAATTAATGGAATGTAATGCATGAATTGGCAGCCTGGTTGGGTGAACCATAAGGATGTTATTTCATGTTTGGATGATGGAATATTAATATTGAATTGTGTTAGTTGTGATGACAGTTTGGGTATATGTGTGATGGTGTGAAGTTGGACATGTAAATGAGCATGAATAGGTAGTTAAATTGTTGTAATTGAATTTGACAAATTCTGCACTTAATGATGTATGTTGAATGTGATTGTAAGCTGCCAAAATGATCAATAAAATGTTGTGAAATATGTTTAGGTTAGAGTACAAACCAGAAATGGCATAAAGATGAAGTTTGGTAAGGGTTAAAGGTGATCTTTGATGAGTATGAATAAAATGCAATAGGGCAATTTGTGTTTTGGGCCTAGAACCTTAAGTGTGTAGCTCCAATTGGTATGAGACCAATTGGAGGTGAAACTAGGCACAAAATGTGCCAACTTTTATGAAGGAAGCTTGCCAAAATTCTGCTTGCAAGGTAGCTTGAAAAATGACCAAATCCGGATTAAGTGCAAATAAGGCCTGAAAATTGACCATTTGGGCAGCAGTTAGTGTTTAGGCCATACCTCACTCAAAACAGGTCCAATTGACCTGAAATTTTGACCATGAATAGATAAGACCCATATCTACAAGTCTTATGAAGACACTAAAGCCCAGAAATGACCATAAGAAAGTCAAACAGCTTGCACAATTTCGGGTCCAAAAACTGGCCTAACCAAAATTGACCTAAAGTGACCTAAAGTGACCAATTTTGATGCATTTTGACCAGCAATAGTAAAATGACCATAACTTGGTCTACATAACTCAAAATGACCTGAAATTTTTCCCTGGGTGCAATAAGACATAGATCTACAAGTTTGTAGTTTTGACCGAAACCCGAAAACTGAGAGAACTAGGTCGTCCGGCTAGGTCAAACTAGTATCCTGGAATCCAGCAAATTGCAAGAAACCGCAATATACATGGAAATGAGTTTGGTAACATGTACCAACCCTAAAAGACTATTGAATGTGACATATTGGTGACATTAAAACTTAATTCACCTAGAATGCATCGAGGGTCAACATATTAGGTTGACTAAGCAAATAATAGAATTTAGTGAATTAATTATCAAGCATTATCGTTAGAGACAGTTTAAATAAGTACTGAAACACTTCAAATTGTGTTTCTCAGTTAGCAAAGACTCAGGGAAAGGGAAAGAAACACTGAGTCAAGGCCAGGAGACAGTTATCAGAGGTTTGTGCACAATAGCTATTGCTTTTGAAATTTTCAATTCAAATAAATTATGATTATTTGTGTGTTATTGCTTTAAATTGTGTTTGTGCACAATAAATATTTCTTTTGAATTTTTCAATTGAAATAAATTAAGATTATTTATATGTTATTGTTTTAAATTGTGTTTGTGCACAATAAGTATTTCTTTTGAATTTTTCAATTGAAATAAATTACGATTATTTATATGTTATTGTTTTAAATTGTGTTTGTGCACAATTATTTTGATATTTACTGCTTTTACTAGCAAATTTATTTGGAGAAATGAGTTATGAATAATTTTTTATCGCTTTGGTTTTGGGAATATTATTTGGAACTTATTGTGTTGCCAACTTTGCAAATGGAAATTTTGAGATAAAATGTGATTTATGGTTTGTATGAAATATTGTGATTTGAAATAGTTTTGATTCACACTTGGTATGACACTGTTAATATATTCCTCCCTCTTTGACTTATCAGTCTGGGGTGAGTGTGATTATGTTCCTCCCTCTTTGACTTGCCAGTCTGAGGTGAGTGTGGATGAGTACTCATTATTCAGCTTGCTTCCTCCCTCATTGATTTCGATTATTGGGGTGAGTGTGTCTTGTCGTGGTGTACAACACGGCATGTGTGAAAAAATTGTGTCATGGCCTAAATTGTGTTATCGATTGGCAACACTGTATTCTTCAGTTATTTGATTAAATTGTGTTATGGATTGGAAAAACTGTATTTTTCAGTTATTTGATCAAATTGTGATATTGATCGGCAATACTATATTATTCAGTTATTTACTCAAATTGTGTTATTGATGGGCAAAACTGTATTATTCAGTTATTTGATCAAATTGTGTTATTGATTGGCAAAACTGTGTTACTCAGTTATTTGATCAAATTTGTATTATATGAACTTTGTAAATTTTGTGAACTATTTGATTTGTGAATTGTCAATAAAAGATTTATATATATAGCATTTCAAATTGTTATTGTGCACCACTGAGTAAATTTTACTCAACGACAGCATTTTATTGCTGTCGCAGGTAGACAGACTGACAAGGCAGCAGACTAGGTTGCTGGTACTACACTGAGAGATCATCGGGTATATTGAGTATACCACATTTTGCATTTTGTACTGTAATGTATGTTCACTGTATGCATATATTATTCTTGGTTTTGAGCAGTTGTAAATTAAAATTGTACATTGGAGTTATAAAGTAAATTATGAGTTATTTTGGCTTGTAAAATTTATATTGTATTTCTTTTATCTCAGTCTTTGAAAAATTATTGTGAATTTGAGTTGAAAAACATATTGTGTTGAATTATGTTGGAGTTTGAGATTGAGAAAAATATTGAAGTGCTTTTTACAGGTTTTTAAAGAACTGTTTTGTCAAAAATACAGATGGCACTCTGCCAAAATTTTTACAGAAATTATTAATAGTCCAAGTGTGTTAGCTGTTTTACTTCAGTTCAAAAAGGTTTTTAACACCTGTAAATAGTGCTCACCACTATAAAAAGAAGTAAGAAAAGTTTTAAAATCCCTTGTAGTGTATTTAATGGGTTATCAGTAGACGAAATTGGTAATTCATTAGGTATACTACGGGATCATGTTATTCCTTACAGAGGGGTAGGGTGTGACAATAGCTGTGGTTTCAAACCATTTGTAATATTTTTCAAGCAATAAGTATCTATCAAATTTCCATTTAAACAATTTTCCACAATTTAAAACAATAACATATAAATTATCATAATTTATTTCAATTGAAAATTCAAAAGAAATAACTGTTGTGCAAAAACCTCTGAAGTGTAACCTCTTGGCCTGGACTCAGTGTTTCCTTCCCCTTCCCTAAGTCTTTGCTAATTGAAACACACAATTTAAAGTGTTTCGATACTCATTTAAACTGTCTCTGATAATAAGGTTCGATAATTAATTTATTTAATTCTATTGCTTTCTTTAGTCATTAAATAATGTTGACCTTTGATGCACTCTAGGTGAATTAGGTTAAATGTTACCAATATGTCACATTTTATAGTCCTTTAGTGTTGATATATGTTACCAAATTTATTTTCAAGTGTATTACATTTTATTGCAATTTATCGTATTTCGGTATGTTATTTTGACCTAGCCGGACGACCTAGTTCCCTCAGTTTTCTGTTTGTAGTTTGACTTACAAACTTGTAGGTCTATGTCTTAGTGAAATTTTATATAAATTTTAGGTCATTTGGAGTTTACTAGACCAAGTTATGGTCATTTTACTATTGCTGATCAGATTGCACTAAAATGGCAAACTTAGGTTATTTTTAGGTCATTTCCGATTCTAGTAGTTTTTATACCCGAACTTGTGCAAGCATTCTGACTACTTATGGTCATTTCTGGGTTTTGCTATCTTCATAAGAGTTGTAGCTCTATGTCTAATATATCCATGGTAAAAATTTCAGGTCATTCGGACATGTTTTGAGTGAGTTATGGCCAAAATACTAACTGCTATCCAAATGGTCTATTTTCAGGTTTGCAAAGTCATAATCCGAATTTGGTCAATTCTCACATCACTTTCTGGATAGAATTTAGGTAGGTTTTTTTCATGAAAGTTGGCACATTTTGTGCCTAGTTTCACATCCAATTGGCCTCATACCAATTGGAATCACACACTTAGGGTTATAGGCTTATTTTCACACTGCCCTCCACATGCCTCTTAAACACCAAATCAAACACATTTTTACCAACTACATCTTCACTTCCCCACACCATTCTACATTTGGCACTAACCATAACCATTCATTACCTTACATTATAGGTCAACTTGGACAGAATATAACAATTTCATAATGCACCAAATGCAACCATAATTCACAAGGTCCAAACCCTATAATATATACACATAAACTTTCCTAAATATTACACATTACTTCCATCATCAATTTACACATTTATTCTCTACTCAATCATACACATAAGCTGCCACTTCTAGTACCATAATTGAACAACCTTTTCATGAATTTAAACACTTCAATCTTCATCATGAGGCTGCCAAAAAATTACACATACACATCAACTTCCATTTTCACTTTTCAAGCTTACCATTCAAACTTTATACATGGAATTCAACTTCAATACAATTAAACTTTTAAATCAAACCTCAAACTACCACTTACATGTAGATACAAGTTACACATATTGAACTACCATGGCTACCGAAATGTAATATCATCATAACTCACCAAACTTCAACTTTCCTTCCATAAATCCATTCACCACAACACCCACACAAGCTTTAATGGAGAAAGGATGAAGAAATAAACATGTACCTTGTCACACCTTACCCCTCTGTAAGGCATAACATGATCCCGTAGAATACTTAATGAACTACCGAACTTCACCTACTGATAACTCATTAAGTACCCTACAAGGGATTTTAAAATAATTTTCTTAGATTTTGGAAGTGGTGAGCATTTTGGTAGGAATTAAAAACCATTTATTTAAAGTTTAAATATTAGTAAAAATTTTTGTCCATTTTAATTTTGCCACAAATTTTATAAAAATTTTGACAGAGTTCCGTTTGTATTTGGAGAAAACAGTTCTTCAAATACCTAAAAAAAAATACTTCCAATAATTTTCTCAACTCCCAACGTTCAATTAATCGCAAATTGTTGACTTTTTAAGGCTTAATAGGTATGGAAACTCCAAATTCACCCACATACTACATTTTGGTCATTAAATTTGTTGGTTTTGGTCATTTTCTCAAAGCTTAAGTCCTTTAGGCAAAATTGTCAAATTTTCAGTTTTGGTATCCCTAGTTGTACTGTTCCATTGGTTATTCTACTGTTAGAATTTGGCAAACCTTTCTTCATAGAAAATGTTCCCTATTGTCTTAAGTTTATTCTCATTTTTGAATCACTCCATTTGGAGTTTTGTAGCTCAAGTTATGGTCATTTGAACCATGGTTGCCATGTTGGACACAACCCAGATTTTCTGGGAAATTTTGGTGCTGGCAGTTTTCGGTCACCAACTTGGGGTGGCCAAATGGCTTTGTTTCTGGCAGAATTTGGGCTTTTGTTCTTCATAAAATTTTTAGGCCTATATCTCATCTAACCTCTGGTAAAATTTCAGGTCATTTTGACCTACCTAGCTCGAGTTATGATCAAATGAATAAACAATGTTCATTTGGTCAGTTTGTATAGGGCAGCCTGCAATTTTTCAACTTTGGTCAATTTTTTCACTAGGTTTTGGTCACTTTTTGGGCATTCTTACTAAATTAAAATTGTGTAATTTAGTGTCTATTTTCATCCCCAATTGGTCCCATACGAATTGGACTTGTAAAATTTCATTTTTGGTCCTTCAAAGTTGACTTGGTCATGCTGCCAGCAGTATGACCACACTCCCTCCGAATTTGACTTTAATTCCAACCATTCCAACACAACTCATTTGGTCACAAATGATAAATTTTCACTTCACAATAGGTCAAAGACATTATTTGTCCATTTCTCCAAATTTTTGCCTCAAAACCCTAGGTCTCAAACCCTAGCCACACTAATTTATCGCATTTAATCACATTTAAGCATTTCAATCTTACTACCACTTTCATACAAGCTTACTAACAAATTTAGTTCATTCAAAACACATCATATTCTCATACATCCATGGCTGGCTGAAATTCCCTTTGGTCCTCTACAAATGTTTGTAGGAACGGAAGCGTGAAAAACACAAGATTATACCATTGAATTCAAAAATTTTCACCTAGGGTCACATGCACCATGCAAGATTTATTTTTATCTATTTGATTTCAATGATAAACAACATATTAAAACACTTTTAATATGTTTTTTGGATCTGTATTTGCCATTTAAGATTTTAAAATTAATCAGATTAATTTTAGAACCCTAGATTAAATCAAGAATGATTACACTAACCTCTTGATGTGCTGCAGCGTGTCTGCGCCTTTGAGATTCGTCTTCAGGACACCAGATGTTGTCCCTCTAGCTTGTCCACACCAAGAACACCTATGGCAGCCCTTGAACAGCTTCTAAAGCCTTTTCTATTAATTAGAAATTCATGTTCTGCCTTTTAAGAGATTAAAGATGTAAACAGGACGCTAGAAACAATTTCTAGCGTTCTTAATTCAAGAGATTGATGGCTAATCTCTTTGAATTGATGAGAGATGAAGAGAAATAGCTGGAGAGGCTCAAAGTGGCGTGACAATTGAGAGGAGAGGCTGCTGGTTATGTTTTCTTTTCATAACCACACTTAAATAGCTAGGTTAACACATTAAACCCTAGCCACATGTCACCTTTTGATTAGCTCTAGGTTTAAGTGACCCAATCACATTGTGCCAAGTGTCAAACCTATATTTAATCTTGATTTTAATCATCTTACATGATTAAAAAATATTTGGCAAGCTTATGTGTTATGCCATGTGTCATCATCTCATGGTGCCACCTGTCACACTGTGAAATGACCAAAATGCCCCTGTTTCTTAATTTTGAGTTCTCAACCCAAAATAATTATTTTCTTCTTCTAATTAATTTATATCAAATATAAATTAATTAATTAATCTCTATTAATTAATTTCTCATCAATTAAATTCATATTTAAACACTTTAAATATAAATTTAATTTATACTACACATCCAATAATCTAGATTTGGTTTCAAGTCATGCTAGGGACTTTGCAATCTAATTGCAAACCAAACCTATTTAATTAATCAATTAAACTCTTTAATTAATTAATTAAATCATATTTAAATAGGTGATAACTTGTGTATGTGTGTGACTTACTAGGCTCATCACTAATTGGCAATGAGACATGATATCAACTCTTAATATCATCAGAACTCTTTCTTACCATAAATGATTTCTCTAAATCATTTTATGAACCTCATAGACCATGGTTAACACCTAGCATAGCATGCCATGGCCAACCAATTAGTAATAAGGTTTACCTTAAATGAACCTATAATCATATGTTACCATGCACTAGAATCTCTCTGTTACAAAATCCCAACTCAAGCTGGAGTCATGGTTTATGTAAAACTCCATTTGCTATGAATATTATGTTCTCTTTTAATTCCAGTTCTTGATTAAAAGATTTTTCTCATCAGAAACTCTTTTCTGAATAAATCTATCTGTCCTGGCCAGAAACTTAAAACATCAAGAACAATTAAATGAACATAGGATTTTATCTCTATTTACTTAGAGGAACAGATTCCTTCTTGATCAACACCTACCTCCATATATAACTAGCAGGAGCCAACACATGCCCATATACCCATACATAGTACAAGTATGAAAGCAGTATCAAACTCAAACTACCTATATACAAGATAACTATGCTATCTCAGGTCTAAAGATTATATGCACTGATATGATTTATGACAAAACATTGACAAGAGTAAACTCCATGTGCTTGTCATAAGTGTCACTGGTTCGGCCTACTTATCATTTATAAGTGCCTATCATGTTTGTTATATGGCATGAGACTCACCATTCCATCTTATTTATATCTCATATAAATAACTTGGGAACAAACATGAATACAATCTTTCTGGATAAGTCATGTCCTTATTATGAAGTATCCTCGCTTGTGAACCTATTTATGATACTTTGTGCTAGAAATATTGTCACTCATATTCTTAACAACTTAAGAATAATATTTCTAACAAAATATCAATGGACCTTTTCTATTACACATAAATATATTATGTAAACGGAAAAGTGGAAATGCCTTTTATTATTAAAAATATGTACAAGATACATACTAAATGATATGCTCTAGGGCATACTACTAACAATCTCCCACTAGCACTAGAGCCATTCATTACAATATCTTAGACCTATCTTCTCAAGATGTCGGTCTAATCGAGTATGTGACATAGGCTTAGTGAATGGATCACCGGATTTTCACCGATGCTATTTTCTGCATGGCTACATCGCCGCCCAACTATTTCTCCGATAATGTGGTAGTGCCTTTCTATGTGTTTGGATTTCTGGTCGACCTTGGTTCCTTAGCTCAGGATCGCTCCATTGTTGTCACAGGTAATGGAACCACGACTCAATGGAAGGAACTACCGTAAGTTCTCCACGAACTTCTTTATCCAAACAGCTTTCCTTTGCGATCTCGATGCAAGAATATACTCACCTCGTGAGTGGAATCTGCAATGCGTGCTCGCTTGGAACTCTTCCAACCGATCGCACCTCCATTACAAATGAACACATATCCAGAGGTAGACTTTCTATCATCGATATCTGATTGGAAATCAGAATCAGTATAACCATCCAATTGCAAGTCTCCACCTCCATAAATCAAGAACAAATCCTTAGTTCTTCTTAAGTACTTAAGGATATTCTTGACAGCTATCCAGTGTTCCAAACCTGGATTGGATTGATACCTGCTAGTCAAACTAACAGCATATGCGATATCCGGCCTAGTACACAACATTGCATACATTAAACTTCCAATAGCCGAAGCATATGGAATCCTGGCCATCTTATCTCTTTCTTCAGGTGTCTTTGGAGACATCTCTTTAGAAAGGTGGATACCATGTCTCACTGGTAACAATCCTCTCTTGGAATCAAGCATGTTAAACCTCTTTAACACCTTTTCCAAGTATAGACTTTGGGATAAACCAATTATTCTTTTCGCTCTATCTCTATAGATGCGAATCCCAAGAATATAGGTTGCCTCCCCTAAGTCTTTCATGGAGAATGTATTTGACAACCATACCTTTATAGTCGCCAACATACCTGTATCATTACCCATCAACAGTATGTCATCCACATATAAGACAAGGAAAGTGATAGCACTGTCACTAACCTTCTTATATACACATGGCTCGTCCTCATTTTTGATAAAACCAAAAGATTTAATGGCTTCATAAAAACGGATGTTCCAACTCCTTGAAGCTTGTTTCAACCCATAAATGGATCGCTTTAGCTTGCATACCTTGGAACCATCTTGGGATTCAAATCCCTTAGGTTGTTCCATGACAATGTTTTCTTCAATGTATCCATTGAGAAAGGCTGTTTTGACATCCATCTGCCAAATCTCATAATCATAGTATGCAGCTATTGCTAATAAAATCCTAATTGATTTAAGCATGGCAACAAAGTAGAAAGTCTCCTCATAGTCTATTCCTTGCCTTTGGCGAAACCCTTTCGCTACTAGCCTTGCCTTATAGGTCTCTACCTTTCCATCAGAACCAATTTTCTTCTTGAAAACCCATTTGTTCCCTATAGGTACAATACCTTCAGGTGGGTCAACAAGATCCCAAACTTGATTCTTATACATGGAATCAATCTCGGATTTCATAGCATCAATCCATTTTGAAGAGTCTATATCTAATATAGCTTCTTCATAGGTAAGTGGATCATCTCCATGATCTACTTCTTCATGAGTAGACAACTCTTGTTCTTCTTCATGAAGAAAACCATATCTCACTGGTGGGTGAGATACCCTGGTTGTTCTACGAGGAATAGCTGTAGATGTTTCATCAATGGGTATAGGTTGACTAGATGGATCTATATCCATCTGATCTATTGGTTGGTCAGAATTCTCCAATTCTAACTCTATTTGCCTTCCTTTGCCTCCTTCTTGAACAAACTGTTGTTCAAGAAATGTGGCATCTCTACTTATCACAACCTTTTGTGAAGTAGGCAAATAAAAATAATATCCAAAACTATCTTTGGATATCCAACAAATCGACCTCTTTCTCGATCCGGTCTCTAATTTATCGTTGTTCACTTTTTGATATATCTTTGGACAACCCCAAATCTTAACATGCTTAAGACTTGGTTTTCTTCCATGCCATATCTCATAAGGTGTGGAAGAAACTGATTTTGATGGAATCCTATTCAAAATATATAAAGCTGATTCTAATGCAAATCCCCAAAAGGAGATTGGCATATCAGTATAGCTCATCATACTACGTACCATATCCAATAGGGTATGATTTCTCCTTTCAGATACACCATTCACCGTATGGCGTTCTGGAGGAGTCAGCTGAGAAACAATGCCATGCTCTCTCAAGTATTCATCAAATTCAGTACTCAAATATTCACCTCCACGATCTGATCGAAGAGCTTTAATACTTTTTCCTGTTTGATTTTCTACTTCAGATTTAAAATCCTTAAACTTTTCAAAGGATTCATGTTTGTATTTCATCAAATACAAATACCCAAACCTTGATTTATCATCAGTAAAGGTAATAAAATAATGAAAGCCCCCTCTAGCCATTTCTTTAAACGGACCACATACATCACTATGTATTAGTTCCAAAATATTTTCAGCTCTTAGCCCTTGTCCAACAAAAGGTGATCTAGTCATTTTGCCTTGAAGGCAAGATTCACAAGTTGGAGTAGGCTCAGAGCCCAATGAGGATAGAATCCCCATTTTCTCCAATTTTGCAATCCTATCTTCTGCAACATGATATAACCTTAAATGCCAAATATATTTTGAACTTGATTTGGTTTTCACCATGGCATTGCATTCATTTAGATTGCTATACTCTGGCCAGTGGAAACGCTTTCTTACTGGCAATGGAAACACTTTCCTGTTGGTAATGGAAACACTTTCCTGTTGGCAGTGGAAACACTTTCCTTTGCCTTTATCAGCTTTAGTCTTCCTTTTCTGTTTAGCTATTTTCTTGGAAGGACCAGAAATCTGAGGTTTCTTTTTCTTATTGCCCTTCTTCTTGTTGGACTTTCCAGCAGAAGAAGATGCAACCAAAGCTACCTCTTTTCCTTTATTGCCTGGCATATTCTTTTGGGCAATAACCAGCATGTTGAGTAATTCAGCTAAGGTGCATTCCTGTTTAGTCATATGGAAATTTGTCACAAAATTCCCAAAAGGATCAAATCCGTTTGTAGTTGGAAATCCATGTTGAAGTCAAGATGTTCCAACTGCTCAATCAGCCGAATCATCTTGTGGACATGATCCCCAACATTCTGTCCCTCAGACATCCTCATACGGAATAACTGTTTAGATATCTCATACCTAGCATTCCTACTGTGCTCACCATACAACTCTTGTAGGTGAAGGAGGATCTCACTCGCACTTTGCATGTTCTCATGTTGCTTCTGTAACTCATTACTCATAGAAGCAAGCATGTAACACTTAGCTCTCATATCATGCTCCTTCCACTTGTCCAAAGTTTCATGTTCCTCTTGTGTGGCCTCTGGAGGTAAGGGACCAGGAACATTTGAATCTAGAACATATCCTATATGTTCAAGGTTCAGGACAAGTTTCAAATTTCTTAGCCAATCAGACAGATTAGGTCCTATCAACCTGTTGTGATCAAGTATGCTTGCAAGGATATTGGATGGTGGTGGTTGTTTTGTGCTCATTTTTATTAGAAAATTAACTGCAGAAAATAACCAGATTAATTAGTAATGTATCATGTAATTAACCAAAATGATTATGGTCTTTTAATCAAATTGGTCCTCCCACTAACTTAGCGAATCCTACACTTCCAAAGTAGAAAACGGAAATCCTAGTTGGATGGATTTCTAGTGGGTGATTGAATTCTTATAATTCTATTGATCATCCTCAGGTACATCCATTATTGGAATTACAATAAACTATAAGTGAGCAACTCCTTGCCCATCACATCTCATGTGAGGTTCAATCCTTTACCTAGCCCCTAATGCTCAAAATCTCAGGTACATCCATTATTGACTTATCTTGCATTAGTTAAGTTGATCCCATTGAGCCAGTAATTATGCAAATAATTTTAATGTCCTCAGGTACATCCAATATTGGCCACCAAACCATTTACATATTTACAACATCTCATGCTTAACAATTATTCTTAAGAAAATCTCTTAAATAAATTGCATCTTATGCAATTATTTAAAATTTCTTAAAATAATTGCCCCAATGGAGGGCTTATGTTATAATTACTTTAATTATACCATTTCCAACTTAATCATTTGTTTGGAAGATTTTATAGCCATTCTATTTACTATTAAGGTCTCACTTTGCACATTATCCATTTAGCATGCATATATCATATAATTGCATACATTCCCATACATCTCATGCATTCATGGATAAGCAGTAAATATGGTATGATCATGGACTTTCTAAGGGATTCAATTCTGAGCCACCAAGAATTGAATCAAGGCATTCCTAGGTGCATTTCATTCATTCATTTTACAAGAGTTGCTGAAGGAGTACATAATCAACACTTGATATTGAATTCCTCCCACTGGTCCCACCAATGCTCTTGACCTCCTTGAACTTCTTGCAATCCAATATTACATAGTAATCCTTAGCATACCAAGGCGAATTTACAAGAACTTAAGTAAATGAAATTACAACCCAAAAATTATTACAAACTTAATAATACATGCCCAAAATAAATTAAAATAAATTAATTAATTTACAATCCCAAAGAAACATAAAAGAAATAAATCCAATCACATTGGTCTTTTATAGTCCATGATCATCCATCATGCATATCACTATTTAACAATTAAATAAAACATACATACTTAAATTAAATTGAATATCTCATATTCAACTTAAAAATCCAGATTTGAATATGATTCAAATAAATTTAAAAATTCAGATTTGAATCTCATTCAAACAAATTTAAAAATTCAGATTTGAATCACATTCAAACAACTTCAAAAATTCAGATTTGAATCACATTCAAACATATTTTAAAAAATCAGATTTGAATCACATTCAAATATTTTTTAAAAAATCAGATCTGAATTTTATTGAATCAATTTTAAAAAATCAGATTTAAATATGATTCAAACAACTTTAAAAATTCAGATTTGAATCACATTCAAACAACTTTTAAAATTCAGATTTGAATCACATTCAAACAATTTTTAAAATTCTGATTTGAATCATAATTTAATTGTGTGATTAAAACAACTAATTAAACACTTTAATTAGTCAAAGAATAGGCCTTAGATCATACAACAATTGCAGAATTAAAAGCCAAACCTTGAACCACCCAAGGAACCATTATTGCCGCCACCAATGGTGGCTTCACCATGTGTGACGCCACATCTCATGATCCAACCAGCAATGAATCTCTTGATCTCATGATCAAAAACACAATTAAATTATATAATCAACAATCTAAATGGCAAATATAGTGGCTCGATACCAATTGGAACGGAAGCGTGAAAAACACAAGATTATACCATTGAATTCAAAAATTTTCACCTAGGGTCACATGCACCATGCAAGATTTATTTTTATCTATTTGATTTCAATGATAAACAACATATTAAAACTCTTTTAATATGTTTTTTGGATTTGTATTTGCCATTTAAGATTTTAAAATTAATCAGATTAATTTTAGAACCCTAGATTAAATCAAGAACGATTACACTAACCTCTTGATGTGTCAGAGCGTGTCTGCGCTTTGAGATTCGTCTTGGGACACCAGATGTTATCCCTCTAGCTTGTCCACACCAAGAACACCTATGGCAGCCCTTGAACAGCTTCTAAAGCCTTTTCTATTAATTAGAAATTCAAGTTCTGCCTTTTAAGAGATTAGAGATGTAAACAGGACATTAGAAACAATTTCTAGTGTTCTTAATTCAAGAGATTGATGGCTAATCTCTTTGAATTGATGAGAGATGAAGAGAAATAGCGGGAGAGGCTCAAAGTGGCGTGACAATTGAGAGGAGAGGCTGCTGGTTATGTTTTCTTTTCATAACCACACTTAAATAGCTAGGTTAACACACTAAACCCTAACCACATGTCACCTTTTGATTAGCTCTAGGTTTAAGTGACCCAATCACATTGTGCCAAGTGTCAAACCTATATTTAATCTTGATTTTAATCATCTTACATGATTAAAAAATATTTGGCAAGCTTATGTGTTATGCCATGTGTCACCATATCATGGTGCCACGTGTCACAATCGTGAAATGACCAAAATGCCCTCGTGTCTTAAATATGAGTTCTTAACCCAAAATAATTATTTTCTTCTTCTAATTAATTTATATCAAATATAAATTAATTAATTAATCTCTATTAATTAATTTCTCATCAATTAAATTCATATTTAAACACTTTAAATATAAATTTAATTTATACTACATCCAATAATCTAGATTTGGTTTCAAGTCATGCTAGGGACTTTGCAATTTAATTGCAAACCAAATCTATTTAATTAATCAATTAAACTCTTTAATTAATTAATTAAATCATATTTAAATAGGTGATAACTTGTGTATGTGTGTGACTTACTAGGCTCATCACTAATTGGCAATGAGACATGATATCAACTCTTAATATCATCATAACTCTTTCTTACCATAAATGATTTCTCTAAATCATTTTATGAACCTCATAGACCATGGTTAACACCTAGCATAGCATGCCATGGCCACCCAATTAGTAATAAGGTTTACCTTAAATGAACCTATAATCATATGTTACCATGCACTAGAATCTCTCTGTTACAAAATCCCAACTCAAGCTTGAGTCATGGTTTATGTCAAACTCCATTTGCTATGAATTTTATGTTCTCTTTTAATTCCAGTTCTTGATTAAAAGATTTTTCTCATCAGAAACTCTTTTCTGAATAAATCTATCTGTCTGCCAGAACTTGAAACATCAAGAACAATTAAATGAACATAGGATTTTAACTCTATTTACTTAGAGGAACAGATTCCATCTTGATCAACACCTACCTCCATATATAACTAGCAGGAGCCAACACATGCCCATATACCCATACATAGTACAAGTATGAAAGCAGTATCAAACTCAAACTACCTATATACAAGATAACTGTGCTATCTCAGGTCTAAAGATTATATGCACTGATATGATTTATGACAAAACATTGACAAGAGTAAACTCCATGTGTTTGTCATAAGTGTCACTGGTTCGGCCGACTTATCATTTATAAGTGCCTATCAAGTTTGTTATATGGCATGAGACTCACCATTCCATCTTATTTATATCTCATATAAATAACTTGGGAACAAACATGAATACAATCTTTCTGGATAAGTCATGTCCTTATTATGAAGTATCCTCGATTGTGAACCTATTTATGATACTTTGTGCTAGAAATATTGTCACTCATATTCTTAACAACTTAAGAATAATATTTCTAACAAAATATCAATGGACCTTTTCTATTACACATAAATATATTATGTAAACGGAAAAGTGGAAATGCCTTTATTAATAAAAATATGTACAAGATACATACTAAATGATATGCTCTAGGGCATACTACTAACAATCTCCCACTAGCACTAGAGCAATTCATTACAATATCTTAGACCTATCTTCTCAAGATGTCAGTCTAACTGAGCTTGTTACAAAGGCCTAGTGAATGGATCAGCTGGTTTTTCAGCTAATGTTATTTTTTCTGATAATGTGGTAGCGCCTTTCTATATGTTTGGATTTCTGGTGAGACCTTGGTTCCTTAGCCTGTATGACTGCTCCATTGTTGTCACAGTGTAATGAAACTGCTGACTCAAAGGAAGGAACTACTGTAAGTTCTGTCATGAACTTCTTTATCCAAACAGCTTCCTTTGCAGCATCTGATGCAGCAATATACTCAAATTTCGAGAGTGGAATCTGCAATGTGCTCTGCTTGGAACTCTTCCAACCGATCGCACCTCCATTACAAATGAACACATATCCAGGTAGACTTTCTATCATCGATATCCGATTGGAAATCGAATCGTGATAACCATCCAATTGCAAGTCTCCACCTCCATAAATCAAGAATAAATCCTTAGTTCTTCTCAAGTACTTAAAGATATTCTTGACAGCTATCCCAGTGTTCCAAACCTGGATTGGATTGATACCGCTAGTCAAACTAATAAAGATATGCGATATCCGCCTAGTACACAACATTGCATACATTAAACTTCCAATAGCCAAGCATATGGAATCTGCCATCTTATCTCTTTCTTCAGGTGTCTTTGGAGACATCTCTTTAGAAAGATGAATACCATGTCTCACTGGTAACAATCCTCTCTTGGAAACAAGCATGTTAAACCTCTTTAACACCTTTTCCAAGTATAGACTTTGGGATAAACCAATTATTCTTTTCGCTCTATCTCTATAGATGCGAATCCCAAGAATATAGGTTGCCTCCCCTAAGTCTTTCATGGAGAATGTATTTGACAACCATACCTTTATAGTTGTAAACATACCAGAGTCATTACCCATCAACAGTATGTCATCCACATATAAGACAAGGAAAGTGATAGCACTGTCACTAACCTTCTTATATACACATGGCTCATCCTCATTTTTGATAAAACCAAAAGATTTAATGGCTTCATCAAAACGGATGTTCCAACTCCTCGAAGCTTGTTTCAACCCATAAATGGATCGCTTTAGCTTGCATACCTTGGAACCATCTTGGGATTCAAATCCCTTAGGTTGTTCCATGAAAATGTTTTCTTCAATGTATCCATTGAGAAAGGCTGTTTTGACATCCATCTGCCAAATCTCATAATCATAGTATGCAGCTATTGCTAATAAAATCCTAATTGATTTAAGCATGGCAACAAAGTAGAAAGTCTCCTCATAGTCTATTCCTTGCCTTTGGCGAAACCCTTTCGCTACTAGCCTTGCCTTATAGGTCTCTACCTTTCCATCGTAACCAATTTTCTTCTTGAAAACCCATTTGTTCCCTATATGAATAATACCATCATGTGTGTCAACAAGATCCCAAACTTGATTCTTATACATGGAATCAATCTCTGATTTCATAGCATCAATCCATTTTGAAGAGTCTATATCTGATATAGCTTCTTCATAGGTAAGTGGATCATCTCCATGATCTACTTCTTCATGAGTAGACAACTCTTGTTCTTCTTCATGAAGAAAACCATATCTCACTGGTGGGTGAGATACCCTGGTTGTTCTACGAGGAACAGCTGTAGATGTTTCATCAACGGGTATTGGTTGACTAGATGGATCTATATCCATCTGATCTGTTGGTTGGTCAGAATTCTCCAATTCTAACTCTATTTGCCTTCCTTTGCCTCCTTCTTGAACAAACTGTTGTTCAAGAAATGTGGCATCTCTACTTATCACAACCTTTTGTGAAGTAGGCAAATAAAAATAATATCCAAAACTATCTTTTGGATATCCAACAAATCGACCTCTTTCTGATCTGGTCTCCAATTTATCAGTGTTCAGCTTTTTGATATAAGCTGGACAACCCCAAATCTTAACATGCTTAAGACTTGGTTTTCTTCCATGCCATATCTCATAAGGTGTGGAAGAAACTGATTTTGATGGAATCCTATTCATAATATATAAAGCTGATTCTAATGCAAATCCCCAAAAGGAGATTGGCATATCAGTATAGCTCATCATACTACGTACCATATCCAATAAGGTACGATTTCTCCTTTCAGATACACCATTCAGCTGTGGCGTTCCTGGAGGAGTCAGCTGAGAAACAATGCCATGCTCTCTCAAGTATTCATCATATTCAGTACTCAAATATTCACCTCCACGATCTGATCGAAGAGCTTTAATACTCTTTCCTGTTTGATTTTCTACTTCATATTTAAATTCTTTGAACTTTTCAAAGGATTCGTGTTTGTATTTCATCAAATACAAATACCCAAACCTTGATTTATCATCAGTAAAGGTAATAAAATAATGAAAGCCCCCTCTAGCCATTTCTTTAAACGGACCACATACATCACTATGTATTAGTTTCAAAATATTTTCAGCTCTTAGCCCTTGTCCAACAAAGGGTAACCTAGTCATTTTTGCCTTGAAGGCAAGATTCACAAGTTGGAGTAGGCTCAGAGCCCAATGAGGATAAAATCCCCATTTTCTCCAATTTTGTAATTCTATCTTCTGCAACATGACATAACCTTAAGTGCCAAATATATTTTGAACTTGAGTTGGTTTTCACCATGGCATTGTATTCTTTTAGATCACTTGCATTCAATTTGTGTTTGTCACCATGGCAGCCCTTGAACAGCTTCTAAAGCCTTTTCTATTAATTAGAAATTCAAGTTCTGCCTTTTAAGAGATTAAAGATGTAAACAGGACACTAGAAACAATTTCTAGCGTTCTTAATTCAAGAGATTGATGGCTAATCTCTTTGAATTGATGAGAGATGAAGAGAAATAGCTGGAGAGGCTCAAAGTGGCGTGACAATTGAGAGGAGAGGCTGCTGGTTATGTTTTCTTTTCATAACCACACTTAAATAGCTAGGTTAACACATTAAACCCTAGCCACATGTCACCTTTTGATTAGCTCTAGGTTTAAGTGACCCAATCACATTGTGCCAAGTGTCAAACCTATATTTAATCTTGATTTTAATCATCTTACATGATTAAAAATATTTGGCAAGCTTATGTGTTATGCCATGTGTCACCATCTCATGGTGCCACGTGTCACAATCGTGAAATGACCAAAATGCCTGTTTCTTAATTTTGAGTTCTCAACCCAAAATAATTATTTTCTTCTTCTAATTAATTTATATCAAATATAAATTAATTAATTAATCTCTATTAATTAATTTCTCATCAATTAAATTCATATTTAAACACTTTAAATATAAATTTAATTTATACTACACATCCAATAATCTAGATTTGGTTTCAAGTCATGCTAGGGACTTTGCAATCTAATTGCAAACCAAACCTATTTAATTAATCAATTAAACTCTTTAATTAATTAATTAAATCATATTTAAATAGGTGATAACTTGTGTATGTGTGTGACTTACTAGGCTCATCACTAATTGGCAATGAGACATGATATCAACTCTTAATATCATCACAACTCTTTCTTACCATAAATGATTTCTCTAAATCATTTTATGAACCTCATAGACCATGGTTAACACCTAGCATAGCATGCCATGGCCACCCAATTAGTACTCATGGTTACGTTAAATGAACCTATAATCATATGTTACCATGCACTAGAATCTCTCTCATACAAAATCCCAACTCAAGCCGAGTCATGGTTTATGTCAAACTCCATTTGCTATGAATATTATGTTCTCTTTTAATTCCAGTTCTTGATTAAAAGATTTTTCTCATCGAAACTCTTTCGAATAAATCTATCCTGTCTGGCCGAAACTTAAAACATCAAGAACAATTAAATGAACATAGGATTTTATCTCTATTTACTTAGAGGAACATTCCTTCTTGATCAACACCTACCTCCATATATAACTAGCAGAGCCAACACATGCCCATATACCCATACATAGTACAAGTATGAAAGCGATCAAACTCAAACTACCTATATACAAGATAATCTGCTATCTCAGTCTAAAGATTATATGCATGATATGATTTATGACAAAACATTGACAAGAGTAAACTCCATGTGCTTGTCATAAGTGTCACTGGTTCGGCCTACTTATCATTTATAAGTGCCTATCATGTTTGTTATATGGCATGAGACTCACCATTCCATCTTATTTATATCTCATATAAATAACTTGGGAACAAACATGAATACAATCTTTCTGGATAAGTCATGTCCTTATTATGAAGTATCCTCGATTGTGAACCTATTTATGATACTTTGTGCTAGAAATATTGTCACTCATATTCTTAACAACTTAAGAATAATATTTCTAACAAAATATCAATGGACCTTTTCTATTACACATAAATATATTATGTAAACGGAAAAGTGGAAATGCCTTTTATTATTAAAAATATGTACAAGATACATACTAAATGATATGCTCTAGGGCATACTACTAACAATGTTTTCTTTTGATTTTAATTAAATTTCTAGGTTACTCAAACCACAAACATAACCAATAAACTAAAATTTTCAATTTAGATTGCTTACCTCAACTTTGATATCCAATCTTCAATTTTTCTCCTCTTTTCTTCTTTCTTTCTTGTTAAATTTCTTTCTCAAGGGAAGGGAATAAGGTTTTATGGAGTGATTATGGAAGAAGTTGGGATTTGGTAAGAGTTTCAAAGCTTAAAGACAAGCTTTAATGGAGGAATTTTAATGGAGAAATAAGGGAGAGAGTGAGGCGGCAATGGGAGAAAGGAAGACAATAATTTTTTTTGTTTTTCTTTTCTTTTCTTTTATTTACTTATGGAAGACCCAAAAATCTAATTAATTAAATATATTAATTATTATTTTTATGGCATCATGCATGATGTCATCACCTTTTTAATTTTTTATTTTCTCTTTTTTTTTCTAGTAGTTCTTTAATTTAATTCCCAACTCTGAAATTTTCTTTTTTTTTTTTTATTTTATTTGACAATTAGGTCAGGAGTCAGCTCTCGGGGTCAATTGACCAAATTGCCCCTCGCCGGTTCGTCCTGGTTTGCAAATAATTCAATATTTCTTCCGGCTCCCTGACCTAATTATTTGAGTTACTTAATAGTTCTTTTTTGTGATTTTCTCTTTTCCACTGTGTTCACAAGGGTCGTAAGAACCGCAGCGTCACATTTTACAGTTCGAAATTTGAGTTTAAAACGACTTCGCAGTTCTTCCCGAGAAGGTCACCCATCGCTGTGACTCTCGGCTCGTTTAACTTCTTATATTCTGTTTTTCTTATTTATACTTGACTAATTGGCAATTACTAATTATTTGTATTTATGGCTTCTCTAGTTGTCTTAAGTGTGGTTCTAATCCCCTTAATTGTCCGGACCGACTCCGGTCACTGGAACAGTGAAATATACCAGGCTATGCAAATAGGGGTGTTACATACCTCAAGTGGAGCTTGTCAAAACTCCTTCAAATCTCTCCCTTCTTTCTCCCAAACAACTGCTAAGAGGTGTACCCAAACTTTAATGAAGAAAAGTTGATGATTGGGTGGCTTGATCATGGGAGCATGAAGCATGCAAATGGGTGGCAATGGTGATTTGGAAGGGAATTTGGTTTCAGCAAGGAGAGCATTTGAAGAAGAAATGGTGTTGCAGAATGTTAGTGGGGAAAATTCTGGTTTTTTAATGCTTTAGATATTCCATAGTGGTCCACTAAGTGATTAAAAATGTAACACCCCTAAGTTTGGTAGTGCGTTCTACTATTCCTGTGACCAGTGTTTTCAGGACAGCTAGGATGCCTAGAACTACACTTAGATATGGGTGAGGAGACATAAAATAATAAAATACAAGAAAAGAAATACAAGAAAAATAAAGGAAAAATAATAGCAATGAAATGTAACCAAGTTAAACGAGCCAAGAACCCTAGCGATGGGTGACCGCACTGGAAAGTTACGGCGTGGACCGTTGACAAGCCCTGGATCGCGGGGAACCCTGGAAAGTATTTTAAGACTTAAATAGACATCTATTGAATTATAAATATCATTAGAAATATCAAAGAAAAATTAATTAATTAGTATAAAGAAAAACGAGAAATCGAGAAAACGACAAAACTCGGTGTTACCAAAAAATCGGGAATGCAATCCAAACAGGGGCATTGTGGTCATTTGACATCCTGAGTTGTCTTTTGACCTTAATTTCCATTAAAAATAAATGATGTTACACTTAGAAAATGTCATGAAAAATTTAATTGGTGGTACCTAATTTAAATAGCAAAAGATAGGAGTTAAATGTGATAATTTGGGAACTTTAGAATAAACAAACATTTAAATGGTGATGGTGCTCCACTAACTCCACTTAAGTGGACCACTAAGCATTTTTTTGGACAGAAAAATTCATCTTCTTCAACCTCCCAAAAACCAGCCGAAATTTCCCTTTAAAGAATCCTCCATGGCCGCATTTCACAAGCTCCATGCAAGCTTCAATCCTTCATCTCCAAGCCAATTTCCTTACACTTTCCTTCACTAAAGTTGTTCTACACAACTTGGGCAGTAGATAGGCAGCAAGAAAATAAAGTTTTAGTGAGGTTTTGAAGAATTTCAAAAGTGATAAATATGTATTTTTTATGATTGTTTCATTAAACTTTGAATGGGTGTTGTGGGTAGTTGAATTGTGGAAGGATTTTTAAAGTTTGATGAGTTAAGGGAGAGGTACATTTTTGGAAACCATGGAACTTCAATAAGAGCAGTTTATCCTTGCATGTAAATGGTAGATTAAAGTGTTGATGTAAGTGTTTATGTGTGTAGGAATAAATTGGATAATGTATATTAAATATATGTGTGATAGTACACTTGATTTTGGAAGCTTGGAAACTAATTGAAGAAGATGTACAATCGGCAACTTGAAGTGTATACCAAAATGTGTTGTTTCATGGTTTGGTTTATGGAATTATATTGTTGAATTATGGTGCTTGTTATGGTAGCATGTATGTGTATATAAAGGTTTGAATATGGACTTATAAATGAGCTATGTCATGTGGTTAAATTGTTTATAATTGGACTTGGAAAATTCTGGACTATAATGTGCATATTGAGTGTGGTTATAAGCTGCCAAAATGACAAAAAATGTTTTGTGAAATGTGTTAATGGTAAGGTCTAAAACAGAAATGACATGAAAGAGTTAACTTGGTAAGCATAGGATGTGTAATTGATGAGTGATGAACAATGTACAATAAGGCAATGTATGTTTTGGCTTAGAACCTTAGGTGTGTGGCTCCAATTGGTATGAGACCAATTGGAGGTGAAACTAGGCACAAAATGTACCAACTTTCATGAAGGAAGCTTACCAAAATTCTGCTTGGAAGATGACTTGAAAAATGACCAAATCCGGAATAGTGCTTTGAAAACCTGAAAATTGACCATTTGGGCAATAGTTAGTGTTTTGGCCATAACTCACTCAAAATAGGTCCAATTGACTTGAAATTTTTGCCATGAATAGTTAAGACATATATCTACAACTCTTATGAAGACACCAACACCCAAAAATGACCATAAGAGAGTTAAATAGCTTGCACAATTTCAGGTCCAAAAACTAGCCGAACCAAAAGTGACCTAAAGCTACCACTTTGGTACATTCTGTCTAGCATTGGTAGATTGACCATAACTTTGTCTACATAAGTCAGAATAACCTGAAATTTTGCCCCGCATGAAAAAAGACATAGGCCTACAAGTTTGTAGTTTTTGATTAAAACCCAAAAACCGAGGAATCTAGGTCATCCGGCTAGGTCAAATTAGTATGCCAGAATCCAACAAATTGCAATAAAATGCACTATACATGAAAATGAATTGGGTAACATATACCAACACTAAAAGGCTATTAAATATGATATATTGGTAACATTAAAACCTAATTCACCTAGACTACATCGAGGGTCAACATCTTAGGTTAACTAAGAAAATAATAGAATTCAATAAATTAAGTATTAAGCCTTATTGTTAGAGACGGTTTAAATGAGTACTGAAACACTTTAAATTGCGTGTTTCAGTTAGCAAAGACTCAGGGAAGGGGAAGGAAACACTGAGTCAGGGCCAAGAGACAGTTATCAGAGGTTTGTACACAACAGTTATTTCTTTTGAATTTTCAATTAAAATAAATTATGATTATTTGTATATTGTTGTTTTAAATTGTGAAAAATTGTTTGAATAATTTTGATGGATACTTATTGATTGAAAAGCATTGTAAATGGTTTGAAACCACAGCTATCATGTATATTGATTGAATTCCTCGCTAGCTTGTCTAGTGGAATGAATTGAATTCCCTCTCTGGCTGAAGTGTTGAGGTGTGTGCCTATTGAGGATGAATAGAATGAGTACTCATATTATTGCTAGCTAGCTATATTATTCCTCACTAGCCATCGGCTTTTAGGATGAATTGAATTCCTCATTAACCATCGGCTTTTGGGATGAATTGAACTTTGGAATATGATTAAGCTGTGTGTGTATGATTTATTGATATTCATTGTGATATTGTGAAATGGAATTTAAATTTTTATTGACATTCATTGTCTTTGAATTTAACTATGGTTTTAAATATCCACTATTTATATGACTTATGATTTGTGATTTAAAGTTGTATTTGGTTAATGTTGTGCACCACTGAGACATTCGCTCAGCGATAGCTTTTCATTGCTGTCGCAGGTAGACGGACTGACAGGGCAGCAGACTAGGCTGCTAGTACTACACTGAGAGATTATCGGGTATATTGAGTATACCGTATTTTGCATTAACGGGAGGAAATCTCCTTGTGTTATTTGTTCAGGAGGTCTAAGATACTCGAATTGACTATGGAAGAGGGTGATCGTTTAGTTGATCAATCTATAGAGGCTGAGGTATAAGGGGATGCCCTAGCCCTACACAATGTTAGTGGATCAGCCGCACCAACCCCTTCAATACCGCAGTTCCCTGCTCAGTTCGCTCAGCAGATAGCTGCAATGTTTCAACAGATGGCTGGTAATGTGCCTACTCAAGTCCCACTGCAGACACTAGTGGTACAACCATAGTCTTTTGCTAGGCAGTATGACAAATTAATGAAATATGGGGCTACTAAGTTCAAGGGGAAAGTAGATCCTCTAAAGGCAGAACAGTGGTTAAAGAGAATGGATAAGGTGTTCAAAAAGCTACATTGTACAGAGGAGCTCAGATTTGAATATTCAGTGTCTCTGTTACAGGGGGATGCATATGACTGGTGGAAAACCATTCCCCAAAGTCTGGTAGAACCTTCAGTGCTAACATGGAATAATTTTCTATGAGAGTTCAGACAAAATATGTCCCTGATGCTTATGTGGACCAGAAGCTGCAAGAGTTCCTAAGTCTGAAATAGGGGAGTAGATCGGTGGCTGAATATGAAAGGGAATTTTCCCGCCTAAGCCATTATGCAGTAAGTCTACTTGCTACCAGCAGGGAGAGATGTAAAAGGTTTGAAACCGGCTTGAAGCCTAGTATCAGATTACAAGTGGTTGGATTCAAACATAATAACTTCTCTAAGCTTATTTCTCAAGCACTATAGTTAGAAAGAATTGAATCTGAAGCGGCCCATGAGAAAAAGAAATCAGAGAAGTCAGAGAAAGAGGGAAAGTCAGTAGAACAGAGTTCCAGTGGTCCTACTGGAAAGAGGAAGAACCATGGGGGACACAGCAGAGGTGGTAAAAAGTCTGGTAGGGGAAGATATTCAGGACAGAAACCTCCTCTGTCTGGTCAGCAGAGTACCAGAAGTTCCTACCCTCCCAACCAATGTGAAACTTGTGGAAGAAATCATGGTGGGGTATACTACAAGGCTATTGGAGCCTGTTATAACTGTGGAGGCACAGGACACTTTGCTAAGGACTGCACCAGTACTCGCAGAGTTGGACCACCTCCTATTACTGCTGAAGGGTCAGTTCAGAGCCATGTCACTAGAGGTTCACAACCACCTAGCAGAGGTAGAGATAGGGGTAGAGGTAACCCAGCAGGCAGCCAAGACACTGTGAATCAATCAGAGTAAGGCAGTGCTCCGGTCAGAGTCTATGCAATGAGACAAAGAGAAGAGGCGGAGACATCTGATGTTGTGGCTAGTACCTTCTCAACTTTCAATCAAGGTGTGTTTGTATTATTTGATGTGGGTTCTACCCATTCTTATGTGAGTGCTAGCATCATTGATTGCATTGCTGTTTCATGTACAAAAATGGACTTTGAGGTGCTAGTAATAAGTCCACTAGGACAAGAGGTCAGGGTTAATAGAATGTATAGGGATTTGTCCTTTGGTGATCCAAGGACATACTTTTCTGTCTGATTTCATTGAAATGCCCTTCAGAGATTATGATATCATCTTGGGCATGGATTGGTTAGCCAGGCATCACGCCATGATTGATCAGAGGTCAAGATACCACTTTTGGTCTCCTCAAGATGCAGTGATCTAGTGATACGTGGGGAGAGGTAGCTATTGCCATCAAACGTCATTTCAGCTGCACTAGCCAGAAAAATTATCAGAAAGGGGTGTGAAGCATACTTGGCACTTGTGGTAGACACCCAAGTAGGGAGTCCAGCGTTGAGGGACATCCTTACAGTATATGACTTTCCAGATGTATTTCCTGATGAATCGCCAGGATTACCTCCAGAAAGAGAGGTGCAGTTTGAAATTAATGTTCTGTCTAGTGTGGATCCAATCTCCATAACACCATACAGAATGGCACCAGCAAAGTTGAAAGAGTTGAAGGTACAGTTGCAAGAACTACTTGAAAAGGGCTTTATCCGCCCTAGTGTGTCACCTTGGAGAGCACCAGTGTTGTTTGTTAAGAAGAAGGATGGCACCCTCCGCTTATGTATTGACTACCGACAGTTGAATAAGGTGAGAATAAAGAACATATATCCATTGCCTCTGTAACACCCCCGTTTGCATAGCCTGGTAGATTTCACTGTTCCGGTGACTGGTGTCGGTCCGGACAATTAAGGAGATTAGAGCCACACTTAAGACAACTTGAGAAGCCATAAACACAAATAATTAGTAATGTTTAATTAGTTAACTATAAATAAGAAAAACAGAACATAAGAAGTTAAGCAGTGAGAGTCACAACGATGAGTGACCTCCTCGAGAGCATGCGAAGTTGTTTTAAACTCAAATTTCGAACCGTAAAAAGTGACGCTGCGGTCCTTAAGACCCTTATGGACACAGTGGAAAAGAGAAAATCACGAAAAAGAACTGTTAAGCCAGTCAAATAATTAGGTCAGGGAGCCGGAAGAAATATGGAATTATTTGCAAACCGGGATGAACCAGCGAGGGGCAATTTGGTCAATTGACCCCGAGAGCTGACTCCTGACCTAACTGTCAAAGAAAAACGAAGAAAAGAAAATTTTAGAATCGAGAATTAAATTAAAGAACTAATAGAAAAATAAATAAAAAAAAAAGAAGTTAGAAAAGTCAAAGGTGATGACATCATGAATAATGTCATAAAGATTAATTAAATTATTTTATTAATTAGGGAATTTTGGTCTTCAAAAAGGGATAAGGCTAAGGAAAATAAAACAAAAAAAAAAAAAAATTAGAAAAGTCTCTTCTTCCTTCCATCTTGCTGCCCCATCATTCCCAAATTCCCTCCATGAAAATTTCTTCCTTTAAGCTTACATTTAAGCTTAATTCTCTTTATTTAACCTTCATAACTTCCTTAAATACCTCATTAGAACCTTTAATCTCAACTTAAACACAAGAAAGAAAGAGGAAAGAAAGAGAACAATTAAAGGCTTGGCATTTAAATTGAGGTTAGTATGCTAAACTGTTTATTTATCCATTCAAATGCATATGTGATGGTTGAAAGTAAGCTTAGAACTTGATTAAATGAAACAAACATGGGAGAAGGACTAAACTGAAATTTTGACCTAGTTGAAGGGAGTGTGAATTGCATGAATTAAATGAGATATAATGAGTTTAAAAGTCTTAATTAGTTGATTGATTATAGTTTAAAGTTTTGAATTTAGTTAATTGCACAATTTAAGTGAATTAGGATTTGGAGGCTAGGGTTTGTGAACCAAGTTTTGGAGAAATACATAAATGATGACCTTGGTCTATTGCGAGATGAAAAATGGTCAATAATGACCAAAAGAGGTGTGTGGGAATTGTGGGAATGAAAACCAAATTCGTAGGTCCAATGGTCATGCTGCTGGCAGCATGACCAAACCTACTTTGAAGGACCAAAACTCAAATTTTACAAGTCCAATTGATATGCCACCAATTGGGGATGAAAATAGACATAAAATGGCACAACTTTCATTAAGGAATCATGCCCAAAAACTGACCAAAACTTAGTGAAACAATTGACCAAAGTGAAATGAGAGCAGTCTGCCACTGCACAAACTGACCAAATGAACAGTAATTGTTCATTTGGTCATAACTCGAGCTAGGAAGGTCAAAATGACCTGAAATTTTACCAGTGATTAGACAAGATATAGATCTAAAACTTTCATGAAGAACACCAACCCAAATTATGCCATTAACCAAATCACATTATTGAGCAAAGTTGAGTTACTGAACCTGCAAAACTGCAGGATTGCCATTTGAACAGTAAAGTTTCAATGGCTATAACTCTCTCTAGAAAACTCCAATTTAGGTGAATCTTGAACTGATGGAAACCTAAGACATAGTAGAAAATTTCGTATGAAGGAAATTAGACCAAATTACGGACTTAACTTGATCAAATTATTGAACGAAGTTGGATCAAAAATCTGCCAGAACCAAAATTGCAGCATGAACAGTAACTGTATTTTGGCTATAACTTGAGCTACAAAACTCCAATTGGGGTGATTCAAAAAGAAGAATAAACTTAAGACAATGGAGAACATTTTCTATGAAGAAAGTTTTGCCAAATTCCAACAATAAAGTGACCAATGGAACAGTGCAACTTAGGACTCCAAAACTGAAATTTACCAAATTTACCTAAAAGACTTAGGATTTGAGTAAACAACCAAAACCAATAAGTTTAGTGACCAAAATGTGGTATGTGGGTGAAGTTGGAGTTTCCATACCTATTAAGCCTTAGAAAGTCAACTATTTGACTTGAATAGTGTAGTGAATAGTAACCCGAAACACAAAAATTTCGAGAACGTCGAATTTAACACGTTAGAACTAGGTAAATGTGAAGCTAAATTTATTTTGGATTTATGTTAAGTTCTAGTACTGAAACATTGTAAAATTGTGTGTTTCAGTTGAAAAGAATACCGGGAAAAAACCCGAGGAACCGAGTCAAGGCTAAGAGGCGACTCATTTGAGGTTTGTGCACAACATCTTCATGCTTTAAAATTCATTAATAAAGTGAACGAAATATGTATTTTACTTGTGATTTGGAATTGTTGAAAGTTTATTTGTGACATTATTTATGATGTTTTGATTAAACTATGAAAGTTATTGTGCATATTTGAAATAGCAATGTTTAGCAAATTGTTAAGATAAGTTTTGAAACCACAGTGTCATGACCATATATTTGAATACCTCACTAGCACGACTAGTGGGGGTAATTAGTTTCGAATTTTGATTCCTTCTCTAGAGAAGTGTTGAGGTGTGCCAGTAGAAGAGGATGTGAATGGATATCCATATATTTGAGCTAGCTAGCCTTGTGATATGATTTCTCTTTAGCCTCTGGCTATTGAGATTCTATTTGTTTCGAATGGCATGATCTAACTGTGGGTTTTATGAAATGTGTTTTGATACTTTGAAATGAATTTGGTTTGCATTAAAATCTCATAATTCATGTTTTGTGTTTAATGCTTATGTTTAGTCAAATTTTTGAATAAATGTGATTTTATTTTTGCATAAAGATTATTTTAGTATGTTGTGTACCACTGAGTCCTAGTACTCAGCGATAGCTTATTCTTTATCATGAATCTGAGAGACTAGAAGAAGCAGACCGATTTCGAGGTGTGAGGAGCTATCATCTTGAAGTCTTCGGGTATAATTTATACCCTGCCTGTAAATATTTATTTTGATGTATGTATTGCATATAAAGGTATGAACATGTAAATGGGTCTTGAGCAGCTTGTATAAAATTTGTATGAAGTTTGTAATAAAATTTAGTTTGTATTTCTTTTGATGTGAATTTTGTAAGGATGTATATAAATTGTTTTGTCTCAAATGAAATTGATAGAGTTTGATTATGAAATTGAAGTTGTGGTTGAGAAAAATTTTTAGAAGTGCTTTTTACAGGTATTTAAAGAACAGTTTTCTCAAAATACAGAGAAAACTCTGTCAAAATTTTTATAAAATTTGCGAAAAAATAAAATGGGCCAAAATTTCCAACTAGCTTTTCACTTAAGTACATGTTTTAAATACTTATTAGAAATGCTCACCACTTACCAAAAGTAAGAAATTGTTTTAAAATCCCTTGTAGGGTGCTTAATGAGTTATCGGTAGGTGAAGTTCGGTAGTTCATTAAGTATTCTACGGGATCATGTTATGCCTTACAGAGGGGTAAGGTGTGACAGCCTCGCATTGATGATCTGTTTGATCAATTGAAGGGTGCAGCTGTATTCTCCAAAATTGATTTGCGATCTGGTTATTATCAGTTGAAAGTGCAAGAGCAGAGTATTCCAAAAATTGCTTTCAGAACTCGATATGGCCACTATGAGTTTCTAGTAATGCCATTCGGGTTAACAAATGCTCCAACTGCTTTTATGGATCTGATGAATACTATCTTCAGACCATATCTCAACCAATTTGTGGTGGTGTTTATTGATGATATTTTGATATATTCGAGGAATGCAGAGGAGCATGATAGACATCTGTGGATTGTACTACAGACTTTAAGGGAGAAACAGCTATACGCCAAATTGTCGAAATGTGGATTTTGGCTGAAAGAAATCTCCTTTTTGGGACATGTGTTGTCAGCTGAAGGGATCAAGGTAGATTCCAGCAAGGTAGAACCTATCCTTAATTAGAAGCCGCCTAGGAATATCATAGAAATTCACAATTTTCTAGGTTTGGCTTGATATTACCGTCGATTTGTGAAAGGGTTTTCTATGTTAGCTTCTCCACTAACTAAGTTGCTTCGGAAAGATGTAAAATTTCAGTGGACAGATAAATGCCAGCAGCGTTTTGATGAGTTGAAGAGGTGTTTGACTGAAGCTCTAGTCCTTACTTTACCTACCTCGGGTAAAGAATACACAGTTTATAGTGATGCTTCTCACAATGGGTTAGGTTGTGTACTGATACAAGATCGGAATGTCATTGCTTATGCATCACGCTAGCTGAAATCGCATGAGAGGAACTACCCAACACATGATTTAGAGCTAGCAGCTATTATTTTTGCTCTAAAGATCTGGAGACACTATTTGTATGTAGAGAAATGCTACATTTACACAGATCACAAGAGCTTGAAGTACTTAGGTACCCAGAAGGAATTGAATTTGAGGCAGAGGAGATGGTTAGAACTGATTAAAGACTATGATTGCTTAATAGACTATCAGCCAGGGAAAGCAAATGTGGTGGCTGACGCCTTAAGTCGCAAGACTATGGCAAGTCTTAGAGTTTCTCCTTTGTCCATGGTACATGAATTGAAAGCACAGCATGCCAGTTTAGAGATTGATGATGAGGGACAGACAGTGGTTGCATGGCATGTACAGCCAGTGTTGATTGATCATATCAGAATGGCTGCTCAGAATGATGATAAATATCAGAAGCTACTGAAAGAAGTCCAGCAGGGCAAGAGACCTGAATTCTCTATGAGAAATGATGGTTTATTGCTACATTAGGGCAGAATGTGTGTTCCTAATGATGTGGAATTGAGACAGATCATTATGAAGGAAGCACATGAGTCTCCTTTTGCTATGCACCCTAGTGGAACTAAAATGTACAAAGGGTTGAAAGAGCATTACTGGTGGATGGGTATGAAGAGGGATATAGTTGAATTTGTTTCCAAATACCTAACTTGTCAGTAAGTAAAGGCAGAACATCAAGTTCCAGCTGGTTTGTTACATCCATTGCCAGTACCAAAGTGGAAATGGGAATGGATAACTATGGATTTTGTTACGGGACTTCCGAGGACACAGAATAGTCATGATGCAGTATGGGTTATAGTTGACAGACTGACAAGTCTGCTCACTTTTTGCCAGTCCGGATGGACTATAGCCTGGAGAGATTGGCCAGATTATACATATATGAAATTGTAAAACTACATGGAGTGCCAGTATCGATTGTATCTGATAGAGATCTTAGGTTCACTTCTAGATTCTGGGGTAGTCTTCAGAGAGCCCTAGGAACTAGATTGAACTTCAGCATAGCATTCCACCCACAGACAGATGGCCAGTCTGAGAGGGTAATTCAGATATTGGAGGATATGCTACGGGCTTGTGTGATTGAGTTTGAAGGTAGTTGGGATACACACTTGCCTTTGATTGAGTTTGCTTATAATAACAGCTACCAATCAAGCATTGGGATGCCTCCATATGAAGCTTTGTATGGTAGAAAGTGCAGAACTCCCCTATGTTGGGATGAAGTAGGTGCAAGAAAGATGATTGGGCCAGAAATTATTCAGCAGACAGAGGAAAAGATTAGATTGATCAGAGACAAACTCAAGGCTGCATCATACTATCAGAAGTCCTATGTTGATCTAAAGAAAAGAGATATTGAATATGTAGTGGGTGATAAGGTATTGCTTAAAGTTTCTCCTTGGAAGAGGATTATGAGATTTGGCAAAAAGGGGAACTGAGTCCTCATTTCATCAGACCATATGAGGTTCTAGAGAGAGTGGGTCCTTTGGCATATCGGTTGGCATTACCTCCAGAGCTAGAAAGGATACACAGTGTCTTCCATGTGTCCATGTTAAGGAGGTACAGATTTGAGCCGTCTCATGTACTATCAGTTGAAGAAATTGAAGTAAATCCAGACCTCTCATATGATGAAGAACCCATAGAAATTCTGGCATATGAGGTGAAACAGCTGAGGAATAAACAGATACACCTGGTTAAAGTGCTGTGGAACCATCATTCCAGCCAGGAAGCGACTTGGGAACGTGAAGAGGATAAGAGGAGACAGCACCCACAGCTGTTCAGAGCCTAATGCCAGGTAAAATTTCGAGACGAAATTTATTTTAAGGGGGGGAGAAATGTAACACCCCTAAGTTTGGTAGTGCGTTCTACTATTCTTGTGACCAGTGTTATCTGGATAGCTAGGATGCCTAGAACTATACTTAGATATGGGTGAGGAGACATAAAATAATGAAATACAAGAAAAAGAAAGGAAAAATAGTAGTAATGAAATGTAACCAAGTTAAATGAGCCGAGAACCCTAGCGATGGGTGACCGCACCGGGAAGTTGCGACATGGACCGTTGACTAGCCCTGGATCGTGCGGAACCCTGGAAAATATTTTAAGACTTAAATAGACATCTATTGAAGTATAAATATCATTAGAAATATCAAAGAATATGAATGACGAAATATCATTAGAAATAGATTTTTCTTTTAAATTTACATGGTTTAAATTTAAATGAAAATACCCTTTATTGATTTGTCAGATATTTCATTCTTAAAGTGTTAAGAATATGAATGACGAAATATTTTCTTATAATCACTATAAATCATGATTTGCAAATTTGGATACTTCACAAGATAAGATTTATTCATATAGACAGTCATATTTGTTTGTTTCCATGATTAGTATGAGATACTAATGATATGAAATGGTGAGTTTCATGACATATAATAAACAAATTGAGCACTTAAAAGATAAGTAGGCCAAACCAATGATGTAAGATGATATGTACATAGCTTTTACTATTTTCAATACATAATCATCTAGATTATAATAGTATATATAATCCCTTGACATGAGATAACATAGTGATCTTGTATATAGGTGATTTGAGTTTGATACTACTTTCATGCTTGTACTAGGTATGAGTATATGGGCATGTGTGAGCTCTAACTAGTTATATATGGAGATAAGTGTTAGTGAAGATGGGATTCATTGCCCTAAGTAAATAGAGATAAAATCCTATATTTATTTAAATTATTCTTGATCATTCAAGTTCCTGATCAGGACAGATAGACTTAGTTAGCAAAGAGTTTTTGACTAGAAAGTGTCATTAATCAAGAATTATGTAACACCCCTATGTTCGGTAATGTGTTCTACTGTTCCGGTGACCAGTATTGTCCGGACAGCTAAGATGCCTAGAACTACACTTCGATATGAGTGAGGAGACATTAAATAATGAAATGCAAGAAAAGAAAATACAAGAAAAACAAAGGAAAAATAATAGTAAAGAAATGCAACCAAGTTAAGCGAGCCGGGAACCCTAGCGATGGGTGACCGCACGGGGAAGTCACGGCGTGGACCGTTGACTAGCCCTGGACCGCGGGGAACCCTGGAAATTAATTTTAAGACTTAAAGAGACATCAATTGAAGTATAAATATCATTAGAAATATCAAAGAAAAATTAAATAATTAGTACAAAGAAAAGTGAGAAATCGAAAAATAGACAACACCCGGTGTTATCGAAAAATTGGGAATGCAACCCGAACAGGGGCATTGTGGTCATTTGACACCCCGAGTTGTCTTTTGACCTAAATGTCCATTGAAAATACATGATATTACACTTGGAAAATATAATGAAAAATTAAATTAGGGGTACCTAATATAAATAGCAAAAATGGGGTTCAAATTGGGTAATTAACACTTTTCACTTATTAAATCATTAAAAATGGGTGAGTGGAGCACTTTGGGGATTAAATTAACATCACATGGGCAGATTACTTCCACTAAACTTCATCTTCAACCTTGAGACTCACCATGCCGAATTGAACTCTGTCAAAACCTCCATTGCCGCAATTGGTTCAAGCTTCATCATCCTCTTCATTTCACCTCCAAACACCTAGGTTGCTTCATTAAAGTTTATCCCCACATCACAAGGAAGAGTTTGATACCAAAATCAAGAAGTTTAGTGAAGATTTGAGAAGTCTCATCCATAGGTAAGTTTGAGTTTTTGATTGTTGCTTTATTAAAGTTTGTAAGGGTGTTATGGGTGTTTGATTTATGAAGAAAATTTTGAGGTTTGATGTTGAATGGGAATGTGTACTTTTGGCAGCCATGGAAACACGTTGAAGATAGTTTACTCTTGCTTGTAAATGGTGGATTAGAAGGTTGATTAATTATTTATGTGTATGGGTAATCATTTGGGTGATGTATATTTAGAATATGTAAATGTGAAATGAAATTTAAAGTTTTGAAATTAATG
Organism: Hevea brasiliensis; assembly: GCF_030052815.1. Taxonomy (NCBI): domain Eukaryota; kingdom Viridiplantae; phylum Streptophyta; class Magnoliopsida; order Malpighiales; family Euphorbiaceae; genus Hevea; species Hevea brasiliensis. The sequence continues at coordinate 34,860,617 of NC_079499.1, read as the reverse complement.
GAATGTAAATGTACATTGTGGCAGTTTGTTAGCACTTGAAGAATGCTGGAATTCATGCTTGGTTTATGGAATAATGATGTTAAAATGTGTTGGTTGTTATGGCAGTTTGAGTGCATGAATGATGGTGTGAAGTTTGACATGTAAATGAGCAAGAATTGGTGATTGAATTGTTGTAAATTGAGTTGGACAAATTCTGCACTTGTTGGTGCACATTGAATGTAATTGTAAGCTGCCAAAATGACCTATAAAATGTTGTCAATTATGTTTAGGTTGTGGTACAACCAGAATTGGTTTAAATGTTAAGTTTGGTGAGAATTAAAAGTGATGCTTGATGTGTATGCAAGAATTTCATTAAGGCGGTTTGAGTTCTAGGCCTAGAACTTTAATTGTGTGGCTCCAATTGGTATGAGACCAATTGGAGGTGAAACTAGGCACAAAATGTGCCAACTTTCATGAAGGAAGCTTGCCAAAATTCTGCTTGCAAGGTAGCTTGAAAAATGACCAAATCCGGATTAAGTGCAAATGAGGCTAGAAAATTGACCATTTGGGCAGCAGTTAGTGTTTAGGCCATAACTCACTCAAAACAGGTCCAATTGACCTGAAATTTTAACCATGAATAGTTAAGACTCATATCTACAAGTCTTATGGAGACACCAAAGCCCAGAAATGACCATAAGCAAGTCAAAAGGCTTGCACAAGTTCGGGTCCGAAAACTGGTCGAACCTAAAATGACCAATTTTGGTGCAATTTGACCAGCAATAATAAAATGACCATAACTTGGTCTACATAACTCAGAATGATCTGAAATTTTGCCCCGCGTTCCATAAGACATAGATCTACAAGTTTTTAGTTTTAACAAAAACCCGAAAACAGAGGGAACTAGGTCGTCCGGCTAGGTCAAACTAGTATCCTGGAATCTAGCAAATTGTAAGAAAATGCAGTATACACGGAAATGAACTTGGTAAAATGTACCAACCCTAAAAGACTATCGAATGTGACATATTAGTAACGTTAAAACCTAAATTACCTAAAACGCATCGAGGGTCGATATATTAAGTTGATTAAGCAAATAATAGCATTCGGTGAATTATTTATCAAACATTATCGTTAGAGACAGTTTAATTAAGTACTGAAACACTTCAAATTGTGTTTCTCAGTTAGCAAAGACTCAGGGAGAGGGAAGGAAACACTGAGTCAAGACCAAGAGACAGTTATCAGAGGTTTGTGCACAACTAGTTTTTAACTGATTATATTTTGAATATCTCATATGATTAAATGACATATTTTTCTTATGTATTATTTTTAATAAGCATTGGATTTAATTCAATGATTATTGAAATTGTTATAGTATGTATGAATTTAGCTTTGTAAAATGCTATTTCCATAAGTATTAAGCATTGTTATGGATTGAATAAATTATGTTTTAGAAAATTGTGATAGAACATGTTTTGAATTATAATGGTAATTTTCATGGAAAATGCAAATTTATGATTTGAATTGTGATGAGCATAAAAATTATTGGATATTGGAATTGAATTTGAATCGAATTATATTGTGATTTATGCTCACTAAAAGGATTGTGATATTGTTTTATATCTCACTATAGATGCTTGACTAGGTTATTACCCATCTCTCTCATTTGTTGAGAAGACAATGGAGTTAGTTGTGTTTTGATTACCATGGTACGTGCACAAGCTTAGATTTTCCTCTGATTTGAGGTTAGATCTAAGTTTATTTTATCGTTATGGCCCTTGCGGAAGATTCATTATTGTGATGGTACTATGCACGATGATTCGACCTCCCCGACCATAGGGAGTTAGAATCACATCGAATATGGCCCTTTCGGATTAGTCTAGCATAGTTAGTGAGATAAAGATTGATTTTTGAGATACATAATGATTTTTTATAAACAGAATGGCTTTTGAATGGTAAAGAATTGTGATTTCAATTATGGTTTATGTATAATTGATTTTGTTGGAATTACTTAAATGGTTAGTCATGATTTGATAAATTGAATTTTCTGATCAAAATCATTTATACAAATGATTTACATTATTGGCAATGAATATTTTGAGTTTTGAAATTTGATGAGTATTCAGATTTCCAAATTATTTACTGTAAATTTTGTCAATGTATATTGTACTATGTTTTAAATTATAGTTGTGCACCAGGTTCACCACTCAATGATAGCTTTGTATCTTTGTCGCAGTAAAAGAGCATAGAGCAGTGAATAAGTTTCTTTGAAGGCATATTCAGATCAGCTCCAGGTATATCATGGGTATACCCATGTACATAGGTTTTGATGTATGCATGTAATAATATATATGTAAATTATTTGAGCAGCTGTATAAAAACTCTTGTAAAATATTTTGGTATGTAATTAAATGTAAATTATTGTAAATATAAAGTTGAGATTTCATTTACTTGAATAGTTTTGTATTATAAATTTTGAGTCTTGTAATCAATGAAATGTTTCTTTATGATGAGAGTAGTTTGAAAATGAATTGATTATTTATTGAGAATTGAATTGTGAATTCAAATGAAGTTATTGAAGTTGTATTTGAGAAAACATATTGGGAGCATTTTCTTTTACAGGATTGAAGAACTGTTTTCTCAAAATACAGCCGGCACTTTACCGAAATTCTGAAAAAAAAAGATTTATAACACCAGATTTTAACCGATGATTTAAATTTCATGAAAATTGTTTTAAAATCGCTTGTAGCATATCTAATGGGTTGTCGGTAGGCGAAGTACGGTAATTCATTAGGTGTACTACGGGATCATGTTGCATCTTACAGGGGAGTAGGGTGTGACATGTTTTGTGGTATCAGAGCCAGGTTTTAAAGTGAATTTCGAACTGTGTATTTGAAATCTTTTTGTCGATAACTACAACAGCTCAAATGTTTGATACATATAGTACATTTACATCATAAATATGAACTAATGGAGAGGAATCTCCTTATGTTGGTTGTACAGGAATAGAAAATCTTGTGAAAAGATATGGAAGAGAAGAATGAGACAATAGAAACGATGCAGTGATGGCAGAAGAACAAGTTGAGGCCCCAGCTCCACAAAATGTCGAAGGCCTGACTGTACCAGTTTTGCCGGTACAAATTACTGCACAAATGGCCCAGCAAATGGCCACTTTCTTTCAACAAATGGCTAATAATCTGTCAGCCCAAGCCCAAGTACAGACCCAACCCCCACAAGGGCAACATGAAATAGAGAAGAGGGAGAAACCTATGGGTCAGACCTCAAGCAGTAATTTGAGAAAGATAAAAGAAATTGAGGAGCCCCGAGCTCAGGGATATAACAGAGGTGGATCATCAAGGCAGAGACCACCAAGGTCCAGTCGTCGAACAACTAGAAGTTCCTACCCTTCTCGTCAATGTGAAGCTTATGGAAGATATCATGGTGGGATATGCTATAAGGCTATTGGAGCCTGTTATAACTGTGGAGGCACAGGACACTTTGCCAAGGACTGCACTAGTAGTCGCAGAGTTGGACCACCTCCTACTACTGCAGAAGGGTCAGTTCAGAGCCCTGTCACTAGAAGTTCACAACCACCTAGCAGAGGCAGAGGCAAGGGTAGAGGTAGCCCAGCAGGCAGCCAAGGCACAGTGAAACAATCAGAGCAAGACAGTGCTCCGGTTAGAGTCTACTCAACGAGACAGAGGGAAGAAGTCGAGACATCTGATGTTGTGGCTGGTACCTTTTCAACTTTTAACTAAGATGTGTTTGTGTTATTTGATCTGGGTTCTACCCATTCTTATGTGAGTGCTAGCATCATTGATTGCATTGCTGTTGCATGTACAAAAATGGACTTTGAGGTACTAGTAACAAGTCCGCTAGGACAGGAGGTCAGGGTTAATAGAATGTATAGAGATTGTCCATTGGTGATCCAAGGACACACTTTTCTATCTGATTTCATTGAAATGCCCTTAAGAGATTATGATATCATCTTAGGCATGGATTGGTTAGCCGGGCATCATGCCGTGATTGACTGTAGGCTGAAGACAGTCACTTTCGGTCTCCCTCAGTACAGTGATGTGGTAATACATGGGAAGAGGCAGCTATTGCCATCAAACATTATTTCGGCTGCACTAGCCAGAAAATGATCAGCAAGGGGTGTGAAGCATACTTGGCACATGTGGTAGACACCCAAGTGGGGAGTCCAGCATTGAGAGACATCCCTATAGTATATGACTTTCCAAACGTGTTTCCTGATGAATTGCCAGGATTACCTCCGGAAAGAGAGGTGTAGTTTGAAATTAATGTTATGCCTGGTGTGGATTCAATCTCCATAAAACCATACAGAATGGCACCAGCAGAGTTGAAGGAGTTGAAGGTACAGTTGCAAGAACTACTTGAAAAAGGCTTCATCCGCCCTAGTGTATCACCAAGGGGAGCACCAGTATTGTTTGTTAAGAAGAAGGATGGCACTCTTCGTTTATGTATTGTTTGACCTAGGATCTGCATACTTTTATGTTAGAGTTATAACTATATGTTCTGTTGTTATTCCTTTACAGGGGAATAAATTTTGATGCATTAGTGATTAGTCCTTAAGATAAGGATTGTGATAATAAGTGAAATTAGTTTTGGAAAAGTTTATCGGCGAAAAGTATTTTCTAACACACCATAAATTATAAAGTTAAATGGCAAGCCTACTTAATGTAATGCAAGAGGACGTAAAAGTAAGATGCGGTAATAGAATTGTTCTAGATGAAGGCAGAGATGTTCCAGTTGTTAATTGTTAATGGATATTGTAATCAGAATAAGTCTCAGGTATCGGTGAATTCGAAAAGGATAAAAGATAGGAAAGTTTGATCTATTGGGATGTATCGTAGTAACTATGCAATGTTCTTGATGTTTATACTGTAAGCTGTAGATTACAGTACTGACTTGAGATTATTGTGTAGAGCTACGTGCTACCCGATAGTATACCTAGATAAGAATAGTTACCAACGGCATTTGTTTTGGTATAGTTATGCCAAGACAGAATTTAATTGTTAGAAATAAGTTTGAAAATCCTACTTAGGGATCTAAAACTCAAAGTTTAGAATATCGAAAGGTTATAGTTCAGTACAAAAGGAAGTAAGTTATAGAATATTGACAGATAAACAGAGTTATGAAAGTAAAAAAATTTGAACAATTGGTTCAAATATAACAAAGAAATGTTACAAATGTGAGGAAGACTATGGACTAGAATGGTCAGAGGACCAATGACTAGATAAATGATTCTAACATGACCTCAAGGATCATTCAAGAAGGAACATGAATCAAAATATTATACAGGACAATAGTAAGAGAAGATTGGTGATATACAAATAAATTAAACGTTGTATTAGATTGTTAAAAGTCTTATACAAATTTGAGGAAAAGAAGATTATATGATTGTATAAAAAAGGAAAAAAATAAACGTATGACTATTGTAAGATGACTATTGGGTAAAATTTCGTGGACGAAATTTATTTTTAGGGGGGGAGAATTGTAACACCCCTATGTTCGGTAATGCGTTCTACTGTTCCGGTGACCAGTGTTGTCCGGACAGCTAGGATGCCTAGAACTACACTTCGATATGAGTGAGGAGACATTAAATAATGAAATACAAGAAAAGAAAATACAAGAAAAACAAAGGAAAAATAATAGTAAAGAAATGCAACCAAGTTAAGCGAGCCGGGAACCCTAGCGATGGGTGACCGCACGGGGAAGTCACGGCGTGGACCGTTGACTAGCCCTGGACCGCGGGGAACCCTGGAAATTAATTTTAAGACTTAAAGAGACATCAATTGAAGTATAAATATCATTAGAAATATCAAAGAAAAATTAAATATTTAGTACAAAGAAAAGTGAGAAATCGAAAAACGGACAAAACCCGGTGTTACTGAAAAATTGGGAATGCAACACGAATAGGGGCATTGTGGTCATTTGACACCCCGAGTTGTCTTTTGACCTAAATGTCCATTGAAAATACATGATATTACACTTGGAAAATATAATGAAAAATTAAATTAGGGGTACCTAATATAAATAGCAAAAATGGGGTTCAAATTGGGTAATTAACACTTTTCACTTATTAAATCATTAAAAATGGGTGAGTGGAGCACTTTGGGGATTAAATTAACATCACATGGGCAGATTCCTTCCACTAAACTTCATCTTCAACCTTGAGACTCACCATGCCGAATTGAACTCTGTCAAAACCTCCATTGCCGCAATTGGTTCAAGCTTCATCATCCTCCTCATTTCACCTCCAATCACCTAGGTTGCTTCATTAAAGTTTATCCCCACATCACAAGGAAGAGTTTGATACCAAAATCAAGAAGTTTAGTGAAGATTTGAGAAGTCTCATCCATAGGTAAGTTTGAGTTTTTGATTGTTGCTTTATTAAAGTTTGTAAGGGTGTTATGGGTGTTTGATTTATGAAGAAAATTTTGAGGTTTGATGTTGAATGGGAATGTGTACTTTTGGCAGCCATGAAAACACCTTGAAGATAGTTTACTCTTGCTTGTAAATGGTGGATTAGAAGGTTGATTAATTATTTATGTGTATGGGTAATCATTTGGGTGATGTATATTTAGAATATGTAAATGTGAAATGAAATTTAAAGCTTTGAAATTAATGGAATGTAAATGTACCATTGTGGTAGTTTGTTAGCTCTTGAAGAATGCTGGAATTCTTGCTTGGTTTATGGAATAATGATGTTAAAATGTGTTGGCTGTTATGGCAGTTTGAGTGCATGAATGATGGTGTGAAGTTTGACATGTAAATGAGCATGAATAGGTGATTGAATTGTTGTAAATTGAGTTGGACAAATTTTGCACTTGTTGGTGCACATTGAATGTAATTGTAAGCTGCCAAAATGACCAATAAAATGTTGTAAATTATTTTTAGGTTGTAGTACAACCAAAATTTGTTTAAATGTTAAGTTTGGTGAGTGTTAAATGTGATGCTTGATGTGTATGCAAGAATTTCAATAAGGCAGTTTGAGTTTTAGGCCTAGAACTTTAATTGTGTGGCTCCAATTGGTATGAGACCAATTGGAGGTGAAACTAGGCATGAAATGTGCCAACTTTCATGAAAGAAGCTTGCCAAAATTCTGCTTGCAAGGTAGCTTGAAAAATGACCAAATCTGGATTAAGTGCAAATGAGGCTAGAAAATTGACCATTTGGGCAGCAGTTAGTGTTTAGGCCATAACTCACTCAAAACAGGTCCAATTGACCTGAAATTTTAACCATGAATAGTTAAGACCCATATCTACAAGTCTGATGAAGACACCCAAGCATATAAATGACCATAAGCACGTCAAAAAGCTTGCACAAGTTCGGGTCCAAAAACTAGCCGAACCTAAAATGACCTTAAGTGACCTAAAATGACCAATTTTGATACAATTTGACTAGCAATAGTAAAATGACAATAACATGGTCTACATAACTCAGAATGACCTGAAATTTTGCCCCGCATTCCATAAGACATAGATCTACAAGTTTTTAGTTTTGACCGAAACCCGAAAACCGAGGGAACTAGGTCGTCCGGCTAGGTCAAACTAGTATCCCGGAATCCAAGAAATTGTAAGAAAATGCAGTATACACGGAAATAACTTAGTAACATGTACCAACCCTAAAAGACTATCGAATGTGACATATTAGTAACGTTAAAACCTAAATTACCTAAAACGCATCGAGGGTCGATATATTAAGTTGATTAAGCAAATAATAGCATTCAGTGAATTATTTATCAAACATTATCGTTAGAGACAGTTTAGTTAAGTACTGAAACACTTCAAATTGTGTTTCTCAGTTAGCAAAGACTCAGGGAGAGGGAAGGAAACACTGAGTCAAGACCAAGAGACAGTTATCAGAGGTTTGTGCACAACTATTTTTTAACTGATTTTGTTTCGAATAATTTATATGATTAAATGACATATTTTTCTTATGTATTATGTTTAATAAGCATTGGATTTAATTCAATGATTATTGAAATTGTTATAGTATGTATGAATTTAGCTTTGTGAAATGGTATTTCCATAACTATTAAGCATTGTTATGGATTGAATAAATTATGTTTTAGAAAATTGTGATAGAACATGTTTTGAATTATGATGGTAATTTTCATGGAAAATGCAAATTTATGATTTGAATTGTGATGAGCATAAAAATTATTGGATATTGGAATTGAATTTGAATCGAATTATATTGTGATTTATGCTCACTAAAAGGATTGTGATATTGTTTTATATCTCACTATAGATGCTTGACTAGGTTATTACCCGTCTCTCTCATTTGTTGAGAAGACAATGGAGTTAGTTGTGTTTTGATTACCATGGTACGTGCACAGGCTTAGATTTTCCTATGATTTGAGGTTATATCTAAGTTTATTTTATCGTTATTGCCCTTGCGGAAGATTCATTATTGTGATGGTACTGTGCACGATGATTCGACCTCCCCGACCATAGGGAGTTAGAATCTGATTCGACCTCCCCATCCATAGGGAGTTAGAATCACATCGAATATGGCTCTTTCGGATTAAAGATTGATTTTGAGATACATAATGATTTTTGAGATACATAATGGCTTTTGAATGGTAAAGAATTGTGATTTCAATTATGGTTTATGTATAATTGATTTTGTTGGAATTACTTAAATAGTTAGTCATGATTTGATAAATTGAATTTTGTGATCAAAGTCATTTAAACAAATGATTTACATTATTTGCAATGAATATTTTGAGTTTTGAAATTTGATGAGTATTCAGATTTCCAAATTATTTACTGTAAATTTTGTCAATGTATATTGTACTATGTTTTAAATTATAGTCGTGCACCACTGAGTTCACCACTCAGCGATAGCTTTGTATGCTGTCGCAGGTAAAAAGAGCATAGAGCAGTGAATAAGTTTCTTTGAAGACATATTCAGATCAGCTCCAGGTATATCATAGGTATACCCATGTACATAGGTTTTGATGTATGCATGTAATAATATGTATGTAAATTATTTGAGCAGTTGTATAAAAACTCTTGTAAAATATTTTTGTATGTAATTAAATGTAAATTATTGTAAATATAAAGTTGAGATTTCATTTACTTGAATAGTTTTGTATTATAAATTTTGAGTCTTATAATTAATGAAATGTTTCTTTATGATGAGAGTAGTTTGAAAAAGAATTGATTGTTTATTGAGAGTTGAATTGTGAATTGAAAAGAAGTTATTGAAGTTGTATTTGAGAAAACATATTGGGAGCATTTTCTTTTGCAGGATTGAAGAACTGTTTTCTCAAAATACAGCCGGCACTTTGCCGAAATTCTGAAGAAAAAAAAAATTTATAACATCCGATTTTAACCGATGATTTAAATTTCACGAAAATTGTTTTAAAATCCCTTGTAGTATATCTAATGGGTTATCGGTAGGCGAAGTACGGTAATTCATTAGGTGTACTACGGGATCATGTTGCATCTTACAGGGGAGTAGGGTGTGACAAATTAGAATTAAAATGAGGACATATGATCCTAAGCAATAAGAGTTTGACATAAGCCAAGACTATAGCTAGAATTAAAATTTTGTAACAGAGAGATTTTAGTGCATGGTATGTATGATCAAGGTTCATGAATTAGGGAATAATTCATAACTAATTAGGTATTCATGGTACATTATGCTAGATGTCAACCATGATTTATGAGAACTTAAATGAAGAGGAAATTTCATTTTGAGTATGGAATAGTTCCAATAATATTAAAGAATTCATATTATTCTCCTTGCCAATTAGTAATGAACCTAATAAGTCACATACATAAGAACAATATGACCAAAGGAAAATTAATTTAATTAATTGATTAAATAGTTTAGTTAATTAATCAAATTAATATATTTAGGTTGCAATTAGATTGCAAAGTCCCAAGCATGACTTGAAAATAAATTTATTTATAGAAGTATTCAAATAAATATTTAAATTGTTTAAATATAAACTTGATTAATTTTCATAAGGTAAAAGAAATTAATTTTGGTTAATTTGACTTGGTCAAAAGAGAGAGAAAGTGCTTAATTAATTAGTATTTTTCATATGCTAATTAATTGAAATTTTAATTCCTTTAATTATCTTAACTTGACAAGTGGGCTAATTAAGATTAGAAAACACATTTAATCTTTGAATTAAGTGTGGACACTTGAAAGGTTAAAAATAATTAAGGGAAATTAAAATAAATAAAAGGATAAGAAATAAAGAGAAAGTCATCTTCTTCTTTCTCTCATGTTGGCCGAACCACTCTTCTCTCCATAGTCAGAATTTTCTTCTTCTTTCCTTGCTTGATTCAAGAGAATTAAAAGTTATAACTCTTGAATTAAAAATTGATAAAATATTTCTCCACACTTCCATACAAGCAAAACCCTAAAATCTCCTTCTCCTACTATTGGTTGAATCAAAGGGAATGGATCAAAGGTTGTTGGGTTTATCAAAGAAAGCTTTGGTCTTCTTGTTTATGTGGACAAGCAAGAGGATTAACAGTTGGTGGTCTTCACTCCTCAAATTAAGTATTGGATTTGATTTTGTGCCTTAGGGGTAAATTTCCCTAAACTTTATCTTGTTAAATTTGGGGTTTTTATTTCGTAATGGTAATTAGGCATTTTAGTAATTAAAACATAATTTGTTATGATCAAATTACGTATTTTACAATAGCATAAATGGTTTATATGTTGTATGAAATCTTAGGGTTAAGAAAAATTTAAAACTGCTAAGTTTGCACCTCTAGGTGCATTAATCGTTCATAAACTGGTAAAATTTCTTTTAATTTAGGGTTTGGAATCCTTAAACTAAACAAGCAGTGGTGGAATATTCTGCACTTAAGGAGACAAGGTTGACATTTGGCAACATTCTTTTCCATTTGTCTTCCATTCATCAAATTAACTTAAAGATGTGTTACCATTTCATGGTGCTACATGGCATCACATGCCAAATCACTTCCCACTAAGCCATATTTTTTTCTCATGGCTTTATAAAGCCATATAAGCCTTATTAATTCTCACAATATAATTTCTATCTAATATAAATTATATCATAATTAAGCTCCTTTAATTATTAAACTCATATTTAATAATAAATATAAGTTAATTTTCTTCTTTATTACCCATTTCTTTGAATTAGTTTTAAGTCATGCTAGAGACTTTACAATCTAATTGCAAAGTAAAACCCTTAATTTAATTAGTCAATTAAACCATTTAATCAATTATTCAAATTAATATTATCTTGATCACTTAAGCTCTTTTGTGTGACTTTCTAGGTTTATGACTAATTAGCAATGAGAATATGACATTAACTCTTTAATGTTACTAGAAGTCTTTCCATAACTAGATTGAAATTCCCTTTCTACTCTTAGTACTCATATATCATGGTTAACACCTAACATAGCATGCCATGACTACCCAATTAGTGATGAATGAAATTCATCTCGTTCCTTATAACCTTGATCATACATACCATTACTAAGGTCTCTCCGTTATAAAGTCCCGATCTTAGCTAAGATCATGGTATATGCCAAATCCTAATTGTTTGGATCATATGTCATAATCTGAATTCTAGCTCTTGATTAATAAGACTTACCATCAGAAACTCTTTTATGACTAAGTGAAATTATTCTAGCTAGGAACTTTGCTAATCAAGAATAATTTACATAGTATAGGATTTTATTCCCATTTACTTAGGGTAATGGATTCCACCTTGATTGAACATGTATCTCCATATACAACTAATCAAAGCCAACACACGCTTATGTACCCATACATTGTACAAGTATGCAAGTGGTGTCAAGCTCAAACCATCTATATATGAGATAATTATGTCATCTATGGTCAAGGGACTATATGCACTATTATAATCTCGATGACAATATATTGAAAAGAGTAATGTAATGTCCTGAAAGTTTCGAACTCTGAATAGTACTAATTCTGGTATGTCAATAGTATTACTCAAAGCCAACTTGAGGACTAAAAATGAGATGAAAATTAATTGAAATAGGCAGAATAAGAATCGAAGTGACCATGGGGATATGGACTCAATTGGTATTATTGAAAAAGATAGACTATAACCTAATGAAGGGTATTTTTGTCAATTCACTTGAAGAGTTGACTTTTGACCAAAATGTCAATTAAAGTAAGTGAGATTAATATAATATAATGGGATTTAATTAATGGAAAGGTGTATGAAAATTTAAAAGGGACATAAGAGGAATTATTGAAATTGTAATAAATATAAATAAAATTATAAATATAATTATTGAGATATTTTGTGTATAAGACAAAAATTGATTATTTAAGATAAAAATTCATTTAGTTACATCATTTCATCATCACCCACGATCATCTTCTTCTTCTTTCTTTGTTGGCCGTCCACCTCTCTCTCACTAAACTACCATTTTTGCTTTACTTCAAGCTTCCAAACCCTATAAATCTTCCATAAATTCCATAGAAAATCCACAGAAATCGTTGAATTAAGCCCTAAAGTGAAGAAAGGAAGCAAGAAATTCAAGAAATTTGAGAGATTTGTGAAGAAAGAAATTGAGCCAATTGAGGTGAGTTAAGATTCATGCTTAGTTGCTTACAAATTTATAGATTTCAAGTTTTATTTTGGAAGTTTTGATGGAAATTGCTTGAAATTGGGTATGATATGTGGAAGGGAAGATTTAGTCATGATGTTAGGAGTTAGGGTTTATGAGTTCTGATGTGATTAGCTTGATTCTAGACTTGAAGTGAAGTTGTAAAGATGATTGTGCACTTGAATTTGATTGGAATTGGAAGATAGCAATTAGGATTTGTATGTAATTAGGGTTTTGTGGTATGGAGCTTAATTAATGTTAATATGGCTATATTATGACTATTGGATGTGCACTTGGTGAGAAACAATAATGAATTAGTGAATAAAGTAAGTGAATTGATGTGGTACCCTAAGTGCTGAATCTGGACAGCTTGAGTCTAGTGAGGTTATTTGCTCATAACTTGAGCTATATAGCTCCAATTGAGGTGAAACCGGTAAGAAATGAAATCTAAGAAAAAATGCTAAAACTTTCATGTAGATCACTTGACCTGAAAATGGCTGGAAAATACCTCAATTAGGGATAGAATCCGGTAATGCAAACCTGAAATCTAGAAAAAATAACCAAATGAATAGTATGTACTTAATTGAGCATAACTCACTCTACAAAAACTCCAAATTGAGTGATTCTTAAACCTGTGTAATCTTGAGACATAGGGGAACAATTCAAATAGAATCCACGAAGCCAAATTATGACTATAACCTACCTAAATTAGCTAGAAAAAGTGAGTTCAGAATTCTGCCTAATTCTGGAACTGACCTGAAAACTGAGAAATTGTCACCTGAATAGTTTTGGCAAAATTATTATAACTCAAGCTACACAAATGCAAATTGCATGATTCTAAAGCCAACATACACATAAGACATAGAACTATAGCTTTCATGTTTTAACCTAGACCCACATGGCAAATTGGTTGAAATGTAAGAGTAATTCAGAACATCAAACTGGAATTTCCTGCAACTCAGCAATTTTGCCCTGTGACCTCTGAGAAGTAAACTGAGCATAACTTTCTTTGTACATCTCCAATTAAGGTGTTATAAAATGATTTGAAAACTTAAGACAAAGGCCTAAAACTTTGTTTTAGAGACCTAGTACAAATTGTGATGCCCTCACTTTAGGTAGTCTGTATATTCTACTGTTTCAATGACTAACGTCTATTCGGACAGCCAAGATGTCTGGAACTACACTCGAACTGGAGTAAGGAGTCATGAGATGATTAAATAAAGACCAAGAAAAGTTAAGAAAAAATGAAAGAAATGAATTGTAAATGAGTTAAACGATCTAGAGTCACGGCGATGGGTAACCGTACTAGGAAGTGACTGCGAAGACAGTTGTCGACGCCAAACCCATGACGAACTCTAGGAAAATAAATTTTGGGACTTAATTGAAGGTTTACTGAGGTATAAATGACATTAAAAATGTCAAAAAAAATTCAAGAAAATTTATTAATCGGTACAGATAAAAATAACCTAACAAGTATAACGAAGGGTATTTTGATCATTTTAACTTGTAGCAAGGGTTTTGTAGTCGCCGGACGATTCTCACTGAAATGGAAAAGTGAGGAGTCACCACTTTAATTTTGAGGGAAATTAAAAAAAAAAACCATTTGTAAAAATAAAATCCACTTTGAAAATAGAGATTCTAAGTTCGAGGTCCGTATAGGGGTGGTAAAGGTGTTAGGCACCCCACCTCGTCCCTCAACGAGGGTAAGCAGATTTAATGTTGTGCTCTTTATAAATCGATAATTTAGGGGGTCAGAATGATGATGTTAATCCTTTGTACGAATAAAAGGAATATTTGATATTTCACTATTTTGGGTTGCCCAAGAACACGAGTACATGAGATGACCCTTCAGTGAATAGGTACTGTGTAATGTATTTTTGTTGGGGGTTAATTCGAATACTGAAGTTGTGATATTTTAGTTTGAATTTAAGCTAAGAGAATTCGGGTAAGAACTCTCTCCCGATCTCTTAATGTATTCTGTCAAAATTTAGCGAACTTCAGGTAAGAACTCTCCCCCAATCTCCACATATTTTACTAAGATTTTATATGAGAATTCGGGTAAGAACTCTCCCCCAATCTCTTAATATGTTGCGTTAAAAAAAATTAGGCTGAGTTTGGGTAAGAACTCTCCCTCGATCTCTCAATATATTGCGTCAAGAATTATGAAGAGTTCGGGTAAGAACTCTCCCCAGATCTTTTAATATATATTGCATTAAAAAAAAAATTAGGCTGAGTTCGGGTAAGAACTCTCCCCCGACCTCTTAATATATTGCATTAAAAATTAGGCTAAGCTCAAGTAAGAACTCTCCCCTGATCTCTTAATATGTTGCATTAAAAAAATTAGGCTGAGCTCAGGTGAGAACTCTCCCCCGATTTCTTAATATATTTATTAGAATGGCATTTTATAAGAACTTTGAACTAAGGATTTAGGTAAAGGGTCCTTCTTGACCCCTTTTTATGTGAATGGAGTACCGAAGACACAGGAAACCCCTGTGTAAAGCTTTTCTTAGCCTACGGGACCTTATAACTAGATGGTGGATGAAAGACCGAACTCCTTGCCGATCTTCTGCATGATCGCTTTATCAGAACTCTTTGATTTGCGACATCCGATCTATTTTTAGTCACTCGCCTAGGATCTGAACTTATCTTGATTCCCGATCTATTATCTTATCACCTGGGTTCATTCCAGGGTCCGATCTCATAACTTATTTGTTTGACCTAATCTTGTTTCCAACCTATCCGACCTTTGCTACATCTATCTTCCTTTATCATTTTTTCATTTGTTTAGATCAAAAAATCTCGTGTTAAGGTACTCCTGCCTATATTCTTTAGAGTATTTACGAGTCGTAGATGACTCGAACGTCTACTCTTGAAAGGAATGAAAACTGGATGACGATAAATGAAGTCTACGAATGAATACAAAAAAAAAGGAGGTACAGGAAATAACTACGGGCCTAGATAACCTATTCTAAGATTTAGTGTGATTGGATATAAAAGAAACTTTGAAAGAAAACTAGAGAGAACAAACCAAGGATATTCAACAAAAGGACAGTTTAGACGCTTACCTATTAAAAGTTGAGGAGAGAGGTGAGCAGACTCCAGTATCCACAAATCTTGGAGAGGTGAAAGCTGATAGCCGAAGGACTTGAACTTACCCGAGGTAATGGGAATAGATCAAAATGAAGTTGAGCTCGGAGGGTAATACACAGATACTAGGGCAGTGGGAATGAGGCAGAGTGAAGATGGTTTCACAAAGTAGTGCACAGTTACTAAAAATGAAAATCTCAGGATTTAGAGCTCCTTTTGATGAAATACTTCAGAAAACTGGTTTCTAAAGTTTCTCAACACTTTGAAAGCTCCAAATGACAAGCAGCAAGACTTAATCAAAGCCTAGAGTCTTTCCATGATAATCACCACCTTCTTCCTTCTATAGTGTTGCATGCAGGTATTTATAGGGAATAAATGTCCAAAATGAACAGTCAGGATCTTATTAGGGGGAGACGAAAGGCTAAGATTCAAAAGGACATAATCTGATGTCTGAAAATTAAAGAGAATCAAAATGGGGGGGTCGGGATTCCGTTCAGAATATCTGTCCTTTCTCCCCTTAATCCAATGGTCAAGGGTTTCATCTTACGAAATGGATCTGAAGGATGGGAATAAAAGGCATCAAATCTGTCATCTACTTTTGATCTGAGGGCTCCAGATCCATCCTTACAACTATAATCAACGGTGTAGATCGGGATGTACAGGGCTACTTTAACCATTTTGGCGTCTGGCGGCTAGGAGGGTGTCCTTGCGAATGAGATGTGTGGTGAGGATCGGATCATGCCTGCAATGCTTTAACTAACTCAGATCTAACGGTGGGGGGAAGCTAATTAAAAGCCATGATCGGTAGTTATTCAACTCCCTAAGTTCTTCGATCTTGCGGGTCGTTCCTTGCTTTTTCGATCTTCCCATTATGACCATCCCCTTTTAGGGTTATTATTCCGATCTCTATCTCTTGCATCGGGTCCCCTCTTATTTCCCAATCTCTCTCATTTCTAATCTTTTAAGATCGCCCAACTGATGTAGTCAAATCTTTTGGAAATGAAATGAAATTTTTACTTGAATGTTTTTGTTTTGTTATTGCATTGGTTATTTTTCCGATCTTCGATAAGTATACTCGATCTGATCCCTAGATGAATCGCCATTCACTAATCTGTGGGTTTGGAAATTTGTTCAATCTGATGACCTTAGTTGACCGATCTCATTTATCCAATTTTTTTATGATGTTTCTGGAACCTTCTTGAGATGTGTCAAAGAGGTGGCCCGGTCTCGCTAACCGATGCGTCACTTGGGACTTCGTGAGAATTTAATGCTCATACGGGTATAAATAGGGGAAAGGTGAGTCATTTGTTTCCTTATGTCATTTTCAAGCCTTCCTCTAATGATTTCAACACTTCCTCTCACTTTCTAAAGTTTTCAGACACCGATTCACACTCCAGTAAGGGTTTTAATCTTTTCTCAATTAATTTTCCTTTTTATTTTGTGAAAATGAGTGGTACCGAGGGTCAGAGAGCTGCGAGCCTGCCTTTCGTCCATATTTCGTGGATCTTAAAAGAAGGCGACGCGATTAGACCAAGCGGATGATTCAGCACAGCCATCATTCTGGTTGCTGGTCCAGCTACTAGACCAAAGCGAGGAATGTCTTCAAGAAAGGAGAACCTGCCAGTTGATGAACTGTCGTCAGTCCTTAGAGAAACTAATCTCCAATCTATAAGTCAAGAATATAATCTATGGATAGACTCTTTTGAACTGATCAGATGCCATGGCAATCTTCGGGCAGATCACTTCTTTGAAGAAGGAAATCTTATCATAGTGTACGAGGAGCAGTTGAAGGCCGGGCTCCATTTTCCCTTGGATGGATTTTATAAGGCCATCCTAAAATTCCACTATGTCTCGGTAGCTCAAGTGCATCCGAACTCCTAGTGGACTTTAGTAGCCGTCAGGGGCCTCTGCCGACCCAAGAGGCTGGAGCCCATGGTTAAGGTCTTTGTCGAGCTGCATAGGCTTGCCTGAAGGAAGGATGATGAATTCTGGTTCTTTCAGGCAAAGCCGAACTGCGGGCTTTTCACCAATCTCCCTTTTTCGCTGAAGAACTACAAGGATCAATTTTTCATCCTTAGGAGCAAGGATCGAAATGGCTTTAAGAGGATCCCACGTAATTGGAATTATTTGGTCCCCTAAGTCCCTAAGAAGCTTACTTTAAATAAAGATGAAGATGCCATGGTGAAAGAATTAAAAACTTAGGCAGCCACCCAAAAATAATCGTGCTTAGATGCGGTAATGGCTGAACTGAAATGGTAGATAATGCTGTTGATCTTCGACAAAGATTACGAGCTTCAGCTTTCTGACCTTGGTCCTGCTACCGGTACAATCCAGATCTCTAGTCTCTCAATCTTAATGAACTCACTGACTTCTTCTTTGTGCAGGTATGGCGAGTGGTGACCCTTCTAAAGAGAGCCATAAGCGAAAGAGGAAGGTCTCCTGAAAGGTACAAGCGATGAAAGAGGCTACTACCACTGCTGCTCAGACACCTCTAAGAGACTTGGTAGAAGTACTGATCTCCCCTCCTTGACCTCAGGAGTAGCCGATCTCAGAAGTAGAGGTCGTCATCTCTCCACCTCAGTAGATTGAATGTCCGCCTCCTCCGATCTCTTCTAATGTAGAAGGGGAGTCTTCCGGCCCTACTGTTAGAACACTCTCCCGATGAGCTCAACTCCTTATCTAATTGCTACAAAGAAAGCATTCCACCCGAGGGAATCCTGGTCTAGCTGAGGTCATGGGCGCTTCCATCTGCTTCCAAGAAGATCGAAACTAGTTGTCTGAGGACAGTATTGACGATATTCTAACTCAAACAATGAGTTTGGGCTTAGAGGTTATTGCAAACCAACACTGATCAGAGAAAAAGCCCACGCCTTAAGGAAGGAGATTCTTGAGGCGGTCCAGGATGAAGGAACGAAAGCATGAAAAACACAAGTTTATGCCATTGAATTCCAAAATTTTCACCTAGGGTCACATGCATCATGCAAGATTTATTTTTATCTATTTGATTTCAATGATAAACAACATATTAAAACTCTTTTAATATGTTTTTGGATCTGTATTTGCCATTTAAGATTTTAAAATTAATTAGATTAATTTTAGAACCCTAGATTAAATCAAGAACGATTACACTAACCTTTTGATGCACTGCAGCGTGTCTGCACCTTTGAGATTCGTCTTCAGGACACCAGATGTTGTCCCTCTAGCTTGTCCACACCAAGAACACCTATGGCAGCCCTTGAACAGCTTCTAAAGCTTTTTTCTATTAATTAGAAATTCAAGTTCTTCCTTTTAAGAGATTAGAGATGTAAACAGGACACTAGAAACAATTTCTAGTGTTCTTAATTCAAGAAATTGATGGCTAATCTCTTTGAATTGATGAGAGATGAAGAAGAATAGATGAAAAGTCTCAAAGTGGCGTGACAAGGGAGAAGAGTGGCTACTGGTTGCTTTTCTTTTTCATAACAACACTTAAATAGCTAGGTTAACACATTAAACCCTTGCCACATGTCACCCTTTGATTAGCACTAGGTTTAAGTGACCCAATCACATTGTGCCAAGTGTCAAACCTATATTTACTCTTGATTTTAATCATCTTACATGATTAAAAAAAATATTTGGCAAGCTTATGTATAATCCCATGTGTCACCATCTCATGGTGCCACGTGTCACACTGTTAAATGACCAAAATGCCCCTGTGTCTTAATTTTGAGTTCTCAACCCAAAATAATTACTTCTCTTCTTCTAATTAATTTATATCAAATATAAATTAATTAATTAATCTCTGTTAATTAATTTCTCATTAATTAAATTCATATTTAAACACTTTAAATATAAATTTAATTTATACTACACATCCAATAATCTAGATTTGGTTTCAAGTCATGCTAGGGACTTTGCAATTTAATTGCAAACCAAACCTATTTAATTAATCAATTAAACTCTTTAATTAATTAATTAAATCATATTTAAATAGGTGATAACTTGTGTATGTGTGTGACTTACTAGGCTCATCACTAATTGGCAATGAGACATGATATCAACTCTTAATATCATCAGAACTCTTTCTTACCATAAATGATTTCTCTAAATCATTTTATGCACCTCATAGACCATGGTTAACACCTAGCATAGCATGCCATGGCCACCCAATTAGTAATAAGGTTTACCTTAAATGAACCTATAATCATATGTTACCATGCACTAGAATCTCTCTGTTACAAAATCCGAACTCAAGCTGGAGTCATGGTTTATGTCAAACTCTATTTGCTATGAATATTATGTTCTCTTTTAATTCCAGTTCTTGATTAAAAAGATTTTCTCATTAGAAACTCGTTTCTGAATAAATCTATCTGTCTTGGCCAGGAACTTGAAACATCAAGAACAATTAAATGAACATAGGATTTTATCTCTATTTACTTAGAGGAACAGATTCCATCTTGATCAACACCTACCTCCATATATAACTAGTAGGAGCCAACACATGCCCATATACCCATACAAAGTACAAGTATGAAAGCAGTATCAAACTCAAACTACCTATATACAAGATAACTATGCTATCTCAGGTCTAAAGAATATATACACTAATATGATTTATGACAAAACATTAACAAGAGTAAACTCTATGTGCTTGTCATAAGTGTCACTGGTTCGGCCTACTTATCATTTATAAGTGCCTATCATGTTTGTCATATAGCATGAGACTCACTATTCCATCTTATTTATATCTCATATAAATAACTTGGGAACAAACATGAATACAATCTTTCTGGATAAGTCATGTCCTTATTATGAAGTATCCTCGATTGTGAACCTATTTATGATACTTTGTGCTAGAAATATTGTCATTCATAATCTTAACAACTTAAGAATAATATTTCTAACAAAATATCAATGGACCTTTTCTATTACATATAAATATATTATGTAAACGGAAAAGTGGAAATGCCTTTTATTAATAAAAATATGTACAAGATACATACTAAATGATATGCTCTAGGGCATACTACTAACACTGGATGCATCAGCTACAAAGGTTCAGCTCTCCACTGCCAATGATTACATAGTCAAACTGGAAGATCGGGTGAAGTATTACGAAGAGAGGATAGCTGAAGTGGAGCAGGAACTTGAAGTCTCCCGGGCTGGTCGATCTGTCGATCTCACTAATTTTTCTAAGGAACTTCGAGCGAAGGAGGAGGAGCTCTAAGCAAAGGAGGAGGAGAGCATTACAAAAGAGGCTGGGGCATATGTGAATGCCCAGAACGACCTCATGTTCGAACAGAAGAAGCATTATCCAGAGGAGGACTTTTCCTGGATGAATCAACTCATCCCAGCGGCTGAAGAGGACAGCGATGAGGAGCATAAGGGTGAAGAGAGAGAGGGGAATGTAACCTGAGAGCAGGGCGGAGAAAACCCCCCTTGCTAATTGACTTGTATATTTTATTTTGGAATGAATTGAAGTCTTGTTATGTTCAATTTCTTGATAAGATTGGGAATCACCCAAACTAAATTATTTATGCTTAATTGATTGAATGTAGTTGAACATTAAACCTGAGAGCAACTATTAATCAAAAGATATCAAATTATTATAAGAGATAGGAAAAACATTGCACGCGAACATGAGATCGGACTTTACAATATTAGAATTGCAAAGATTTGGCACTGACTTGAACTTTTAATGTTAAAACCATTATTAGACTGGATAAAAACCTTAACTTCATTTTAAGGAATATATGGGCAATTTGAGCGAGAAGCCCAATCACAACATTAATCAAATGAAATTCTGTGATATTTGTACATAGAGAGATCGGAGAATAATAGCAGGCAAGATTGGATGGTCCGGAGACCCAATATTGACTCGAACTCATCTGATAAAGACCAAGAGATCGGAAAGAAATTTAACTTGAGCGTGAGATCTATTTGTTCTGGGGACGAGCGATTAGTAAGTTCGAAAAAGCTACCTGTGATTTGGGACATCGGTCGAGAACGGATAATAAAGCTTCAATTTTAAAAGATCCCTGCCTTCGAAGGTCAGCCAAAATATGGTGTCTACAGCTACCCCTCTTTACATAATTTCTATTAAAGAGAATGAAATTCTATTGCATAGGAATCATGTAAAGATTCAGAACCATATTTTGGGCTGCTAGGGTATTATAACCAAAGATCAATAAGAAATTAAATGATGAAAATTAAAATTAACTTGGGTATTGAACCCAGAGGTTGATGATGGGAAATTAAATGCTGAAAATTTAAATTAACTTGGATCTTGAATCCAGAGGTTGATGAAAGAAAAATAAATGCTGAAAATTAAAATCAACTTGGATCTTGAATCCAGAGATTGATGATAAGAAATTAAAATGCTGAAAATTAAAATCAACTTGGATCTCGAATTCAGAGGTTGATGACATGAATTTAAATGCTGAAAATTAAAATCAGGAAATTAAAATGCTAAAAATTAAAATCAACATGGATCTTGAATCCAGAGGTTGATGATGGGAAATTAAAATGCTAAAAATTAAAATCAACTTGGACCTTGAATCCAGAGGTTGATGACGGGAAATTAAAATGCTGAAAATTAAAATCAACTTGGATCTTGAATCCAGAGGTTGATAGCGGAAAATTAAAATGCTGAAAATTAAAATCAACTTGGATCTTGAACCCAGAGGTCGATGACAGGAAATTAAAATGCTAAAAATTAAAATCAACTTGGACCTTGAATCCAGAGGTTGATAGCAGGAAATTAAAATGCTGAAAATTAAAATCAACTTGGATATTTAACCCAGAAGTTGATGACAAGAAATTAAAATACTGAAAATTAAAATTAACTTAGATCTCGAATCCAGAGATTGATGACAGGAATTTAAAATGCTAAAAATTAAAATCAACTTGGATTTTGAACCTAGAGGTTGATAGCAGGAATATAAATTCTAAAAATTAAAATCAACTTGGATCTCAAATTTAGAGGTTGATGACAGGAAATTAATAAGTTCAAAATTAAAATCAACTTGAATCTTGAACCCAGAGGTTGATAACAGGAAATTAAAATACGGAAAATTAAAATCAATTTGGATCTTGAATCCAGAGGTTGATGACAGGAAATTAAAATGCTGAAAATTAAAATCAACTTGGATCTCGAATCCAGATGTTGATGACAGGAATTTAAAATGCTGAAAATTAAAATCAACTTGGATTTTGAACCCAGAGGTTGATAGCAGGAATATAAATATTGAAAATTAAAATCAAGAAATTAAAATGCTAAAAGTTAAAATCAACTTGGATATCGAATCCAGAGGTTGATGACAGGAATATAAAATGCTGAAAATGAAAATCAACTTGAATATTGAATCCAAAGATTAAGGGTATGAAATGTTGTGTTTGTACATTTAATGATCACAAAGCAAATCTGACACAAGATGTTCCTCCAATCAAAGTGTGCTTAACAAGGTCTCGAAAATAGATGATTAATGGAGAGGGTCAGAACGAGTCCCAAGGCTTGGCCTACAATTTCCTCCTTTTACTCACTTTTTCAGGATGCCCTTTCGGGTTTTTACCCCTTACTCATTTTGTAGAAAGCGTCCCTTCAGGTTTTCACTCTTACTTTTTTTTTTTTATTATTGCTCGGCCATCATTTATCCCTTGCAAATCTCATAGCAAAGTATATGAGGTTACCAATATTCAAATCCTGACCTTATAATAAAGTTTTAATGAATTAATAGCGCATAAATCAAGGTATATAAGAAAAATAAATTAGAGTGAAGGAACAATTTTATTATGGCTTAAAAACAAAGGTACAATTTCAAAGGAAAAAGGTACAAGAATAGATCTCACAAGTTCTTTATAGCTAACTTTGAATTCCCTTAACTGCGACTATTTCAAGT
The DNA here is from genome assembly GCF_030052815.1 of Hevea brasiliensis. Taxonomy (NCBI): domain Eukaryota; kingdom Viridiplantae; phylum Streptophyta; class Magnoliopsida; order Malpighiales; family Euphorbiaceae; genus Hevea; species Hevea brasiliensis. Next base: position 34,837,072 of record NC_079499.1, on the reverse strand, counting down.
AATCTTCCAATGAACATTCGTGCCGAGGTGACTTATTACCTCTTCTGGTCTTGAGCCTCCTTCCTTATTTCTCCGTTTTCTGGTCCTAGGAGTGCCCTTTCAAGTTTTCACCCCTAGGGGATGATCTTTTTTCTGTTTTTTTTTTTCTCACTTTTTCAGGATGCCCTTTCAGGTTTTCACCCCTTACTCATTTTGGAGAAAGCGCCCTTGCGGGTTTTCGCCCTCTCTCACACATTTTGCTAGGAGCGCCCCTTTGGATTTTCACTCTTACATTTTTATTTTAAGCATAATATCTTTTTATAACATCTACATTCACAGGTCTTGAGAATTCTTTGCCATCCATATGAGTCAAGATTAGTGCACCGCTAGAAAATGCCTTTTTAACCACATAGGGTCCTTCGTAAGTTGGTGACCATTTGCCCCGAGGATCATTTTGATTTTGGAGGATCTTTTTCAAAACCAGATCTCCCGATTGGAATTCATATGGGCAAACGTCTTTATTAAATGCTTTAGCCATTCTCCTTTGGTATAATTGCCCATGACACGCTACTGTTAGTCTTTTCTCATCTATTAGATTCAGCTAATCTAATCTTGATTGAATCCATTTTGGCTCGTCGATTCCCGACTCTTTTAGAATTCTCATGGAGGGAATTTCCACCTCTATAGGTAAAACAACTTCCATTTCGTAGACCAATGAATATGGAGTTGCCCCAGTCGATGTCTTTAAGGAGGTCCGATAGGCATGAAAGGCAAAGGGAAGCATGTCATGCCAATATTTATAAGTGATGGTCATTTTCTTGATTATTCTCTTAAGAGTTTTGTTAGCGGCTTCCACTGCTCCCTTTATTTGGGGACGGTATGGTGTGTTAGTAGTATGCCTTAGAGCATATCATTTAGTATATATCTTGTACATGTTTTATTAATAAAAGGCATTTTCACTTTTCTGTTTACATAATATATTTTTATGTAATAGAAAAGGTCCATTGATATTTTATTAGAAATTCTATTCTTAAGTTGTTAAGAATATGAGTGACAGTATTTCTAGTACGAAGTATTATAAATTGGTTCACAATCGAGGATACTTCACAATAAGGACGGGACTTATTGTAATAATATTTGTTCCCAAGTTATTTACATGAGATGTAAATAAGATGGAATGGTGAGTCTCATGTCATAAAACAAACATGATAGGCACTTATACATGATAAATAGGCCGAACCAGTGACACTTATGACAAGCACATAGAGTTTACTCTTGTTAATGTATGGTCATAAATTATATCAGTGCATATAATATTTAGACCTGAGATAGCACAGTTATCTTGTATATAGGTGGTTTGAGTTTGATACCACTTTCATACTTATACTGTGTATGGGTATATGGGCATGTGTTGGCTCCTACTAGTTACATATGGAGGTAGGTGTTGATCAAGATGGAATCTATTACCCTAACTAAGTAGGGATAAAATCCTATGTTCATTTAATTATTCTTGATGTTTCAAGTTCCTGACCAGGACAGATAGATTTATTCAGAAAAGAGTTACTGATGAGAAAATCCTTTTAATCAAGAACTGGAATTAAAAGAGAACATAATATTCATAGCAAATGGGGTTTGACATAAACCATGACTCCAGCTCGGATTGGGATTTTGCAACAGAAAGATTCCAGTGCATGGTAACATATGATTATAGGTTCATTTAAGGTAAACCTTATTACTAATTGGGTGGCCATGGCATGCTATGCTACGTGTTAACCATGGTCTATGAGGTGCATAAAATGAATTAGAGAAATCATTTATGGCAAGAAAGAGTTCTGATGATATTAGGAGTTGATATCATGTCTCATTGCCAATTAGTGATGAGCCTAGTAAGTCACACACATGCACAAGTAATCACCAAATTAAATATAATTTAATTAATTAATTAAAGAGTTTAATTGATTAATTAAATAGGTTTGGTTTGCAATTAGATTGCAAAGTCCCTAGATTGGCTTGAAACCAAATCTAGGTTATTGGATGTATAGTATAAGTTAAATTTATATTTAAAGTGTTTAAATATGAATTTAATTATGAAAAATTAATTAATAGAGATTAATTAATTAATTTATATTTGATATAAATTGATTAGAAGAAGAGAAATAATTATTTTGGATTGAGAACTTAAAATTAAGACGCAGGGGTATTTTGGTCATTTCACAGGGTGACATGTGGCACCATGAGATGGTGACACATGGCACTACACATAAGCTTGCCATATGCCTTTTAATCATGTAAGATGATCAAAGTCAAGATTAAATATAGGTTTGACACTTGGCACAATGTGATTGGGTCAATTAAATCTAGAGCCAATTAGAAGGTTGCAACACCCTCACTGTAGCAACTCCGTACATTCTACTGTTCCGGTGACCGGTGTCGATCCGGACAGCTAGAACATCCGGAAAAATATTTAAACTAAAGTCAGGAACCATAATTAACTCAAATATTAATAAGAAAAATTTAGGAAAAATTTTAGAAATAAAATACAACCAAGTTAAATGAGCCGGTGCCCAAGCGATGGGTAACCAGAGGGAAGTTGCGGTTCTCGCAACGAGGAGCCCTAGACCCGGGGGAAAAATTATAAAATAATTTTTGGGACTCCAGAGAAGGGTTATTGAGGTTCCCATGGCATTAGAATGCCAAGAAAATACCTAGAAAAATTTTTCAATCGGTACAGACAATTTTGACCCGTTAAGCCAAACGGAGGGCATTTTGGTCATTTCGCCTTCAGAGGTGATTTTTGGCCGACTTGTCCAGTTGAGTAAATAATTATTATGATCTAAAATATGAATAAATATTACTAAAAATTAAATTGAAATTGAGTAGTGATGAAAATCAAAGAAAAATCAAAGAAAGGCTCATTTATGACATCTTGATGATGTCATTAAGAACTATAACCAATTGCATTCAAACAACCAAGTGACTAACTAATAAAAGAGACAAAATGAAGGCTAAAGGAATTAAAAACCAGCTGTTCTTCTTCTTCTTCTTCCTCAAGACGTGAATCTCTCCCTCTTCTCCCTCCATTGATTTTCAAACAAAAGCTTCATTTCTCATGCTTCCTCACCATATTTCCTCAAGACCCCAACACTAAAATGAATCCTTGGACCTAGAGGAAGTGTTTGGCAGCCAAGAGAGTACAAGGAAAGTGAAGTTAAGCTTGGAGAAATTCTGCCACTTAAAGGTTAGTGCACATATGTATTTAAAACTCATTAATTCCATGTTAGAGATGTGTAATAGGTAAGAAATTGTGAAATAAATGAACCAAACCCATGTGTATGTGTACATGAATTTTCGGCAGCCCTAGGAAGGAATGAGTTTGATTGTATTAATGGACTTAGAGTGAATTGGAGATTATGTTTAAAGTGTATATATATATATATATATATATATATATATATATATAGAGAGAATGAAAGAGTAAATTAGGGAAATTGTGAAAACTTTGAAATTTAGCTAGGGTTTAGGAATGAAAATTTGACTTGGCTTATGAATTGGTTAAAGAACATTCTAATGGTCAATTAGTGACCATTTGAGGTATGTTGACCATAAATTGGACTGAAAAATGGCATGGCAAAGTGGAATGGTAGGCTGCCTAAAGACAGCAGCATGATTACTGCCATATCCTTGGCTGTGTTGGTCCAATTGGTGTTTGGCCAATTGGACATGAAACTAGGCTTATAATGGCACATTTTTGCTGAAGAAACCATGCCCAAAAGACCAAAGGAAGAGGACCAAAAATTGGCCCCAATCCGGACACCCTGCAAACAGCCCCTGCCGAATGACCAAATGAACAGTAACTGTTCATTTGGCCATAACTCACTGTAGAATGGTCAAATTGATCTGAAATTTTTACAGAAACAAGATATGATATAGACAAACAACTTTCATGAAGAACATCACTCCAAATTATTCCATTAACGCATTCAAATTATTGGCCAAAGTTAAGTTATCAAACCTGCAACTCTGCAGATTTTCACTTGAGCAGTAATGTTTGGATGGCTATAACTCTCTCTAGAAAACTCGGATTTAGGCGATTCTTGAACCGATGGAAACCTAAGGTATGGTAGAACATTTCATAAGAAGAAAGTTAGACCAAATTATGAACTTAACGTGATCAAATTACTGACCAAAATTGGACCAAAAATCTGCCAGACCCAAAATCTCAGCATGAACAGTGCACGTGAACAGTAAAATTATTTTGGCCATAACTTGAGCTACAAAACTCCAAATGGAGTGATTCAAAAAATGAAATTCAACTAGAAAAAATAAGGAACAACTTTCATGTTTACCATTTCCTCAAATTCCCACTGTAACAGTGCTTAATGGAATAGTAAAGTTAAGCTTCAAAAACTAAAAATTTTGCTTCTCTTGGTTTAAGCTTAGAAATGGTATTAATGCTTAATGCCAACAAGTTTTAAATGCAAAATGTGGTACATTGGAAGTGTTAAAACCAATGCAACTATTTTCTATGCAAAAGTCAACTTTTTGTTGACCAATGAAGTGAATAGTGACACCAAGACTTGAAATTCAAAAATTGTGAAACTTAAAAGTGCAAAATGCCCTAGTAGGCCTAATGTGATTGGTTTGGATAGATTGGCATGCCAATAGGGTATTGTTTTAGCGATCTTGCGAAAGGCTTTATGCTGTGTTCATGGCTTTATGCGTATTCATGGCTTTTATGCCCGATTATGTGATATCATGGCTTTTTAGCCATCTTGTCGCATACATGGTTGGCGTTCTGCGTCCCATGGTATGACGGCGAGGCACCGTGGTGTCGGTGCCAATGACCGTTATCCATCGATCGTCTAGTATAGGTTACTTGGGCATGGAAAAGTATAACTGTGATTGAACTGATTATTAAAGAAAATACGAAAATTAAGTATCAGGAATGATTACAAAAATACAAAGAAGCTCAAGATCATGAAGAAAATAATTAACGAAATGCATGAAGAAGTTAATATCATAAAACATGATTAGCCCTCGACTAAACAACAAGTTAGTAATTATTCATTTCTTATGAACACAATAGCAAGGAAATTATTATTTTTTATTTGCATATTATATTTTCTTGTATTATTGGCACCACTAAGCTTTATGCTTAGTGCGTCGCTTTTACGCTGTAGTGCGAAGATTTGGACAGAGGGCCCAGTAGACCACAGATTCGGTAAGGCAGTTCACAGTTCTGCATAGTGTCCGTGTCACCTCACCATCCACAGTGCATTGGTAGGACACTAGGTCCCATTTTGTATTTTGAGATTTTTGTAAATTTGGTAATTAAACTCTTATTTTAACATATGTATTTGAACAAATGTAATATAATTTTGTATTAATGTAAGTACTTGTAATTTGTGATTATAAATCACATGTGAGAATTTATTTATGATTTGAATCTAATGATGATGTGAAATGATAAATAGAGGAATCGTTAAGAAATTGCTGTAACTTAATGTGATACAAAATGTGAATTGTATATGAGTACCATGAGATGAATGATTGAGAAATAAATGAAATTGATGAAATTATTCTGAGACTTTGTTGATAATTGGAGTTGGGATTGATTGAATATGATCATAGGAAGTGTTTTTCACAGTTCAAGAAGCTGCTTTCTCCATTTTTAGCCGGTACTCCGCCGGATTTTCTATAAAATTTTCGGAACCTCAAATAAATTACAATTTCAATAAATGAATTATATTTCACAAGTTATTTTCAAAACTATGATAAAAATGAATTAAGATAACATAGAGTGCTCCGGCACACTGAGTGGCATAACTTGCTCGGCTACACTATAGTCGGGTAAGGGGTGTCACATTTAGTGGTATCAGAGCGCGGTTTAGGCGTTTCTGGACCTAGATAGACTGCATATCATGCATTGCATTCATAAGAGTCGAGGTGACACTATTGCAGATTTGTATTTCCTGTTTATTTTAGGTTAAGGTATGGAATAAGAGAGTGAAGAGACAATCAGATAGCGAATGGAGATGAGAAGGAGACTATATTTAAGATGGAAAAGGATGAGTACAGAACTGTTTGAAGATAGGATTGAGACTAAAGAGAAAGTGAAGTATGATAAAACGAAAATGTGGAGAAGTAAGGAGGTAGCAGTTCTTCGACTGCTTATGTCAGGTAAATTTCGAGGATGAAATTTAAATTAGAGGGGAAGAATTGTAACACCCTCACTGTAGCAACTCCGTACTTTCTACTGTTCCGGTGACCGGTGTCAGTCCGGACAGCTAGAACGTTCGGAAAAATATTTAAACTAAAGTCAAGAACCATAATTAACTCAAATATTAATAAGAAAAATTTAGGAAAAATTTTAGAAATAAAATACAACCAAGTTAAATGAGCCGGTGCCCAAGCGATGGGTAACCAGAGGGAAGTTGCGGTTCTCGCAACGAGGAGCCCTAGACCCGGGGGAAAATTTATAAAATAATTTTTAGGACTCCAGAGAAGGGTTATTGAGGTTCCCATGGCATTAGAATGCCAAGAAAATACCTAGAAAAATTTTTCAATCGGTACAGACAATTTTGACCCGTTAAGCCAAACGGAGGGCATTTTGGTCATTTCGCCTTCAGTGGTGATTTTTGGCCGACTTGTCCAGTTGAGTAAATAATTATTATGATCTAAAATATGAATAAATATTACTAAAAATTAAATTGAAATTGAGTAGTGATGAAAAGAAAAGAAAAATCAAAGAAAGGCTCATTTATGACATCTTGATGATGTCATTAAGAACTATAACCAATTGCATTCAAACAACCAAGTGACTAACTAATAAAAGAGACAAAATGAAGGCTAAAGGAATTAAAAACCAGCTGTTCTTCTTCTTCTTCTTCCTCAAGACGTGAATCTCTCCCTCTTTTCCCTCCATTGATTTTCAAACAAAAGTTTCATTTCTCATGCTTCCTCACCATATTTCTTCAAGACCCCAACACTAAAATGAATCCTTGGACCTAGAGGAAGTGTTTGGCAGCCAAGAGAGTACAAGGAAAGTGAAGTTAAGCTTGGAGAAATTCTGCCACTTAAAGATTAGTGCACATATGTATTTAAAACTCATTAATTCCATGTTAGAGATGTGTAATAGGTAAGAAATTGTGAAATAAATGAACCAAACCCATGTGTATGTGTACATGAATTTTCGGCAGCCCTAGGAAGGAATGAGTTTGATTGTATTAATGGACTTAGAGTGAATTGGAGATTATGTTTAAAGTGTATACATATATATATATATATATATATAGAATGAAAGAGTAAATTAGGGAAATTGTGAAAACTTTGAAATTTAGCTAGGGTTTAGGAATGAAAATTTGACTTGGCTTATGAATTGGTTAAAGAACATTCTAATGGTCAATTAGTGACCATTTGAGGTATGTTGACCATAAATTGGACTGAAAAATGGCATGGCAAAGTGGAATGGTAGGCTGCCTAAAGACAACAGCATGATTACTGCCATATCCTTGGCTGTGTTGGTCCAATTGGTGTTTGGCCAATTGGACATAAAACTAGGCTTATAATGGCACATTTTTGCTGAAGAAACCATGCCCAAAAGACCAAAGCAAGAGGACCAAAAATTGGCCCCAATCCGGATACCCTGCAAACAGCCCCTGCCGAATGACTAAATGAACAGTAACTGTTCATTTGGCCATAACTCACTGTAGAATGGTCAAATTGACCTGAAATTTTTACAGCAACAAGATATGATATATACAAACAACTTTCATGAAGAACATCACTCCAAATTATGCCATTAACGCATTCAAATTATTGGCCAAAGTTAAGTTATCAAACCTGCAACTCTGCAGATTTTCACTTGAGCAGTAATGTTTGGATGGCTATAACTCTCTCTAGAAAACTCGGATTTAGGCGATTCTTGAACCGATGGAAACCTAAGGTATGGTAGAACATTTCACAAGAAGAAAGTTAGACCAAATTATGAACTTAACGTGATCAAATTACTTACCAAAGTTGGACCAAAAATCTGCCAGACCCAAAATCTCAGCATGAACAGTGCACGTGAACAGTAAACTTATTTTGGCCATAACTTGAGCTACAAAACTCCAAATGGAGTGATTCAAAAAATGAAATTCAACTAGACAAAATAAGGAACAACTTTCATTTTTACCATTTCCTCAAATTCCCACTGTAACAGTATTTAATGGAATAGTAAAGTTAAGCTTCAAAAACTGAAAATTTTGCTTCTCTTGGTTTAAGCTTAGAAATGGTATTAATGCTTAATGCCAACAAGTTTTAAATGCAAAATGTGGTACATTGGAAGTGTTAAAACCAATGCAACTATTTTCTATGCAAAAGTCAACTTTTTGTTGACCAATGAAGTGAATAGTGACACCAAGACTTGAAATTCAAAAATTGTGAAACTTAAAAGTGCAAAATGCCCTAGTAGGCCTAATGTGATTGGTTTGGATAGATTGGCATGCCAATAGGGTATTGTTTTAGCAGTACTGCGAAAGGCTTTATGCCTGTGTTCATGGCTTTATGCCCGTATTCATGGCTTTTATGCCCGTATTCATGGCTTTTATGCCCGATTATGTGATATCATGGCTTTTTAGCCATCTTGATCATACATGGTTGGCGTTCTGCGTCCCATGGTATGACGGACGAGGCACCGCGGTGTCAGTGCCAACGACCCGTTATCCAGTCCAGTCGTCCAGTATAGGTTACTTGGGCATGGAAAAGTATAACTGTGATTGAACTGATTATTAAAGAAAATACGAAAATTAAGTATCAGGAATGATTACAAAAATACAAAGAAGCTCAAGATCATGAAGAAAATAATTAACGAAATGCATGAAGAAGTTAATATCATAAAACATGATTAGCCCTCGACTAAACAACAAGTTAGTAATTATTCATTTCTTATGAACACAATAGCAAGGAAATTATTATTTTTTATTTGCATATTATATTTCTTGTATTATTGGCACCACTAAGCTTTATGCTTAGCGCGTCGCTTTTGCAACGCGTAGGTACTGAAGATTTGGACAGAGGGCCCAGTAGACCACAAATTCGGTAAGGCAGTTCACAGTTCTGCATAGTGTCCGTGTCACCTCACCATCCACAGTGCATTGGTAGGACACTAGGTCCCATTTTGTATTTTGAGATTTTTGTAAATTTGGTAATTAAACTCTTATTTTAACATATGTATTTGAACAAATGTAATATAATTTTGTATTAATGTAAGTACTTGTAATTTGTGATTATAAATCACATGTGAGAATTTATTTATGATTTGAATCTAATGTTGATGTGAAATGATAAATAGAGGAATCGTTAAGAAATTGCTGTAACTTGATGTGATACAAAATGTGAATTGTATATGAGTACCATGAGATGAATGATTGAGAAATAAATGAAATTGATGAAATTATTCTGAGACTTTGTTGATAATTGGAGTTGGGATTGATTGAATATGATCATAGGAAGTGTTTTTCACAAGTTCCGAAGAACTGTTTTCTCCATTTTTAGCCGGTACTCCGCCGGATTTTCTATAAAATTTTCGGAACCTCAAATAAATTACAATTTCAATAAATGAATTATATTTCACAAGTTATTTTCAAAACTATGATAAAAATGAATTAAGATAACATAGAGTGCTCCGGCACACTGAGTGGCATAACTTGCTCGGCTACACTGTAGTCGGGTAAGGGGTGTCACAAATGTGACATGTGGCAAGGGTTTTAAGTGGTGACCTAGCTATATAAGGGAAAAGGATGAAAAGAAAAAAAAAGTACAATTTGCTATTTGTCTCATTGGTGCCACCACCCTTAGCTTCTCTCCGCTCTCATCTTCTTCATCTCTCATCAATTCAAAGAGATTTGCCAACAATCTCTTGAATTAAAAATACTAGAAATTATTTCTAGTTTCCTGTTTACATCTGTAATCTCTCAAAAGGCAAAACCTGAATTTCTAATTGATTGGAAAAGCTTTAGAAGCTATTCAAGGAGCTGCCATTGGTGATCTTGGTGTGGACAAGCTAGAGGGACAACATCTGGTGTCCTAGGCACATTCCGAAGGTGCTGAACACACTGTTGTGTATAAAAAAGGTTAGTGCACTCATTCTTTATCTAATCTAAGGTTCTAATGAATTAATCTGTTAATTCTAAACACTTAAATGGTAAATGTAGATCCAAAAACATATTAAAAGAGTTTTAATATGCTATTTATCATTGAAATCAAATAGATAAAAATGAATCTTGCATGATGCATGTGACCCTAGATGAAAATTTTTTTGAATTCAATGATCTAAACTTATGTTTTTCATGCTTTCGCTCCTTTAATTAGTATCAAAGCCACTATATTTGCCATTTAGATTGTTGATTATATGATTTAATTGTGTGATTTGATCATGAGATCAAAAGTTCATTGCTGGTTGCAAAGCAAGGTGGCAGCATGTTTGATAAACACCATGGTGCGCATTGTTGATGCACCACAATGGTGCGCAAAGGTAAATGGATGGTGAATGTGCAATTGTTGTATGATCTAAGGTCCATTTTATGTCTAATTAAATTGTTTAAGTAGAAATACACTCACACAATTAAATTTGTTTGAATATGATTCAAATCTGAATTTATAAATTTTTTTGAATATGATTCAAATCTGAATTTTTAAAATTGTTTGAATGCGATTCATGTGACACCCCTTACCCGTCTACAGTGTAACCAAGCAAGATATGCCACACAGTGTGTCGAAGCACCAAATCATATTTCCATTACAATTTACCCTTTTTAATTCATTTATTCATAATTTTTTATTAATCTAAATTTTTCGCAAATTTTATAGAAAATTCGGTAGAGTGCCGGCTGTAAATTAGAAAAATAGTTCTTCTGAATATGTTAAAAACACTTCCAATATAATCATATTATCAATCTCAGTCAACCACCAACATATTTCCATAATTTCTCAAATGACTTCAATATTTCAAAATTCAATTCATTTCATATCATACTCAATTCAATAAGAAATGCTCAAATTTATTACTGAACATGGTTCATAGATAATTACATCAAAAGCATAATTACATGAGTTTATAATATACATTACAAAAGTTTACAAAATACAAAATACCAAAAGCAACCTAATGTCCTACCAATGCACTGCAAATGTGAGGTGACTCTGGACTCTGTGTGCAGATCTGATAATTCACCCGGTCTGAGATCTGCTGGACTCTCCAGCTATGTCTCTGGTACCTGCACATGGCAAAAATGATGCGTTAAGAAATTCTGCTTAGTGGTGATAATATAAAATAAAATAACTAAAATAAAATAAATATACAGAATGTATGTTTACATTTTATGTAGACTTAATTTCTGGCATTTATTGGAGTATTATTCGATTAAAATTTGGTAAGATTTATTTAAATTGCCCAGTAGCCTATACTAGTCGACTGGACTGGATAAATGGGTAAATTGGCACTGAGTACCAAGTACCTCAGACCATCACACCATCGGTCACATTGTGTCTCCTAGTGTGCATCAGAACAGCTAATAAGCTGTAATAATTATTAAGAATAAATCCCAAGTATAACAACTCAATCAACATAGTCAAAGGCTATTTTTTTATCACAGAATGGCACGGGAGGCCATAAAACACAGAATGGCGTGAAGCCATATGCAGTACTGCTACCAAAACCCTATTGGCATGCCAACCTATCTAAACCAATCTTGTTAGGTGTACTAGGGCATGTTACACTTTTAAATTTTATAATTCTTGAAACTTAAGTTTAGGTGTTACTATTCATTTCATTAGTCAACTAAAATGTTGACTTTTGAATAGGCAATAGGTACATTGGTTTTAATACTCCCAACATACCACATTTTGCATTCTAAAATTGTTGGCATTGGTTGCTAATACCATTTCTAAGCTTAGTGTTAGTTGTTCAAAATTTTCAGATTTCAAGCATTGTGTTTACTGTTCCATTGGTCATTTTTACAGTGGAAATTTGGCAAAGTTATCAACATGAAAGTTGTTCCTTATTGTGTCTAGTTACATTTATTTTTTTGAATCACTCCATTTTGAGTTTTGTAGCTCAAGTTATAGCCTAAACACCATAACTGGCCAGATTGCAAACTTTCCAGATTTTCTGGATTGACTAAATCTACAATGTTTTGTGCAGTGACTGTAGGTCACCTTTTGAACATGTTATGGTCACAATTTGGGTTTTGTTTCTTCATGAAAGTTGTAGGTCTATATCTCAGCTTTCTTCTGGTAATATTTTAGGTCAATTGGACTTTTTTACACTGTGTTATGACGAAATGAATTAATACTATTCATTTGGTCATTTTGCCCAGGCAGAATGCAGGTCACCCGGATTAGGGCAATCTTTAGGTCAACTTGGTTTGATTTTCTAGGCATGGTTTCTATACCAAAGTTGTGCCATTATGTGTCTAGTTTCATGTCCAATTGGTCTTGCACTAATTGAACCTACACAACTTCAGTTATTGCTGCCCAAACCTGCTGGACTCACACCTAGTCCTGCAGGTCACCAAGGGTAGCAACACTAACTTCAATTCTCACTAAACAAACCACTTCATTTCTTATTCACACATAACCAAATGGTCACTAATTGACCATTAAAACTTACTTTCACTATTACATGATCAAAGTCTCAATTTCATACTCAAACCCTAACTCAACCATCTCAAGTCATGCATTCACTTACCTTTCATTATCCTAAACAATAAGTTAGTATTAAGGGCAGCTAGGGTACCATTTTGATTCAACAAAATCTTCAAAGCCCTACCAAGCCCAAGGCTGCTGAAATTTTAAGCAAGGCATACACATAATGTTTAGTCAATTTTCTTGCAAATTTGTATTCAATTTCACTCCTTCAACATGAATTGAAAGAGAAAGATTGGTTTGGTCACTAACCTCTTTGGAACTAAGCTTGGGTTTTGGAAAACTTCAATTTTTCTTCAAAATTTTGCTTCACAAAGCTTCCTCAAGGTGTGGGGTGAATTTTTTGTGAAGATAACTAGGGCTTTTATGGTTAGAAAGGGTGGGGATTCAAGCTTGATCAAGCTTTCATGGAGGTTTTTCTCTCCTCTCTCTCTCTCTCTCTCAAGCAATTTGGCTGGTTGAAGAAGAAATGGCTGCTAGACTTTTCTTCTTTTTTTTTTATCTTATTTTGTGTCCATTATATCCCTTAAGTAATTTTGTTAAGTTGTGATTGGTGGAAAGCTCATTAATGACATCATATGATGTCATAATTCCACTTTTCTTTTATTTTATTTTCTTTTCTTTTCTACTCATTTTCAATTAAATTTTTAACAATATTTATTCACATTTTATGTCATATAAATTATTTATTTAACTGGATAAGTTGGCCAAAAATCATCTCTGAAGACAAAATGACCAAAATGCCCTCCGTTTGGCTTAATAAGCTAAAATTGTGTGTACCGATTTAAAAATTTTTCTAAGCATTTTCTTGGCATTCTAATGCCATAGAAACCTCAATGACTCTTCTCTAGAGTTCCAAAAATTATTTTATGAATTTCCTCCCTGGTTTAGGACTTCTAGTTGCGAGGACCGTAACTTTTCACTGGGTTACCCATCGCTAGGGCACCAGCTCATTTAACATGGTTGTGTTTTATTCCTAAAAATTTTCTTTGATTTTTCTGATCATTATTTGGTTTATTTATAACTCGTCACTCTAGTCTAATTATAATTTCAAATATTCTAGCTGCCTAGACCAACATTGATCACCAAAATAGTAGACTGTATGGACTAACTAAAGTGAGGATGTTACAACTCTTCCCCTCTAATAAAAATTTTGTCCTCGAAATTTAGCTAATGCAAATAGTTAAGGGAACTATTGCCTCATCATCTTTTCACTTTGCCAAGTTGCCTCCTCTATATTATGGTGCCTCCAAAGTACTTTCACTAGTGGAATTTGTTTATTCCTCAATTCTTTCACTTCCCGAGCCAGGATCCGTATAGGTTCTTCTGTATATGTCAAATCCGTTTGGATTTCAATCTCTTCCATGGAGATGACATGTGAAGGGTCTGAGCGGTATCTTCTTAGCATAGACACATGGAATACATTATGGATCTTATCTAGTTCTAGTGGTAAAGCTAGCCGATAGGCCACTGGTCCCACATGTTCAATGACTTCATATGGACCAATAAACCTAGGGCTTAACTTACCCTTTTTTCCAAACCTCAGTACTTTCTTCCACGGTGAGACTTTGAGAAACACTTTGTCTCCAACTGCATACTCTATCTCTTTTCTCTTTAGATCGACATAAGATTTCTATCTATCTGAGGTAACCTTCAAATTAGCTTTGATTCTTTTTACTTTCTCTTCAGTCTGTTTCACCATGTCTAGTCCTACTAGCTTATCTTTGCCCAATTCAGTCCAACATAATGGGGTTCTACACTTCCTCCCATACAGTGCTTTATACGGGGGTATTTGAATGCTAGCTTGGTAGCTATTATTATATGTGAATTCTGCCAGTGGGAGATATCTATCCCAACTCCCCTCAAACTCAATAACACAACTCCTTAGCATATCCTCAAGGATCTATCACATAATTCACATTGTTACTATCATTTTAATTTATTAGTTGTAAAAATTCAGTTAGTTTTTAGGTTTGCCTGGATTACTCATTCTGACTAGCCATCCATCTGAGGATGAAAAGCCGTGCTAAAGTGAAGTTGTGTGCCCAAGACTTCTTGCAACTTCTTCCAAAATCTCGATGTAAACCTTGGGTCTCGGTCAGATATGATGGAAAGTATGATTCCATGCAGTCTAACTATCTCACTGATATACAATTCTGCTAGCTTCTCCAGTGAGTAGTCAGTCCTAACTGGCAGAAAATGTGCTAACTTTGTTAATCTATTCACTATCACCCATACTGCATCATGCTTTTTCTTGGTGAGAGGTAGACCACTAACAAAATCCATAGTGACTTGGTCCCATTTCCATTCAGGTATGCTTATAGTCTGTAGCAATCCTGATGGAACTTGATGTTCTGCTTTAACTTTTTGACATGTCAAACACTTAGTCACATAGTCAGCTATATCCCTCTTCATACCAGGCCACCAATAATGAGGCTTCAAATCATTATACATTTTTGTGCTTCCCAGGTGCATAGCATAAACACTAGTGTGTGCTTCTTTCTGAATACTAGTCTTCAGTTCCCTATCATCTAGTACACACACTCTTCCTCTGTAGTACAGACACTCATCTGCTTTCACCTCATAATCAGTTTCCTTTTCCTCTAGAATTTTACCCATAATAGCCATTAATTTTTCATCTGCCTTCCGCCCATCTTGTATCTGTTGTAACAGGTATGGCCTTGCTTGTAACTCAGCCAAAATAGCTCCATCTTGAGCTAAGGACAGACAAGCATTTAGTGATCTTAATGCTATGATGGACTTCCTACTCAAGGCATCAGCAATTACATTTTCCTTCCTAAGATGATAATCTATCACACAATCATAGTCCTTTAGGAATTCAATCCATCGCATTTGTCTAAAATTGAGCCCCTTCTGAGTCGGCAAATATTTTAGACTTTTGTGGTCTGTATAGATGTAGCATTTTTCACCATACAAATAATGCCTCCATATCGTCAGTGCAAAGATAATTACTGCTAACTCTAAGTCATGAGTAGAGTAGTTCTGTTCATGTGGCCTTAACTGCCTAGAAGCATAGGCAACCACTTTTCCCTCTTGCATCAATACACACCCTAACCCATTATGTGAGGCATCACTATAGACCACAAAGTCTTTTCCCCACACTGACAGTGTTAACACTGGTGCTTCTATCAACATAGCCTTTAACCTCTCAAAACTAGCTTGGTATTTGTCGTTCCAGCCAAATTTCAAGCAACTATAAGAGAGAACCCCTTCACAAATCTTCTATAATACCCAGCTAGCCCCAAGAAACTTCTGACCTCAGTTGTATTTCTGGGAGGCTTCCATTCCATCACTGCTTCTATCTTTTTGGTATCCACTCTAATCCCCTCAGCTGATACTATGTGTCCAAGGAAGGAGATTTCACTTATCCAGAAGTCACACTTGGACAACTTAGCATACAACTTCTTTTCTCGCAGCGTTTGCAGAACAATCCTTAAATGTTCATCATGTTCTTCCCTGGTTTTGGAATACACCAGAATATCATCAATAAAGACCACTACAAACCGATCTAAGTATGGATGGAAGATACGGTTCATAAGGTCCATAAATGCTGCTGGTGCATTTGTTAACCCAAACGGCATCACTAGGAATTCATAATGTCCATACCGGGTTCTAAATGCAGTTTTTGACACATTTGCATCCTTTACCCTTAACTAATGATACCCTGATCTGAGATTAATTTTTAAAAATGCACCGGCTCCCTTTAATTGATCAAACAGATCGTCAATTCTGGGCAATGGATATTTATTCTTTACAGTTACTTTGTTCAACTGCCGGTAATCAATGCATAATCTTAAGGTTCCATCCTTTTTCTTCACAAACAACACTGGAGCTCCCCATGGTGACACTATGAACCCCTTATCGAGTAACTCTTACAACTGAATTTTCAACTCTCTCAATTCAGTGGGTGCCATCCTGTAAGGAGCAATAGAAATTAGTGCTGTACCCGGCATTACCTCAATAGCAAATTCGACTTCCCTTTCTGGTGGTAAACTAGGCAATTCTTCAGCAAATATGTCTGGGAAGTCTCTTACTGTGGGTATATCATGCAAGTTCAGCTTAACCTGCCTAGTATCAACCACATGTGCTTGGTAAGCTTCACAGCCTTTTCTCATCAGTCTTCTTGCAATTGTGGCTAAGATAACATTGGACAAGAAATCTGTCCTTTCCCCCACAACTGAAACCTCATGACCCTCAGGAGTTTTCAGAGAAATCCTCTTTAGTTTGCAATCAACTATTGCCTGATGACATGACAACCAGTCCATTCCCAAAATCACGTCAAACTCGTGGAAGGGCAATTCAATTAGGTCTGTCAAGAATTCATACCCCTGAATCCTCAACAGGCAACCTTTATACACCTTATTCACTACCACACTGTGGCCTAGTGGATTTGTGACCAGAATGTCTTAATCACTCTCCTCTACTGAAACTCCCCTCTCTACGGGTAGTTTGATGCAGATGTATGAATGAGTGGATCCTGGATCCACCAATGCATGCACAAATGTGTTGTAGAGGGAGAACGTACCCCTGATAACATATGGGTGTATCTTGCTCCTCTTAGGCTCTCATGGCATAGGCTCTAGCAGGTACTCTAGCCTCTGGCCTCTTAGCTAACTCAGATTTATGCCTTAGTGATGGACCAGCTGCCTCAAATTTACCGAGCTTCCTACCCCTTTGAGGTGCAGGGGCAGGCCTATCAGCTTGTGTTGGGGCAACTGTAGTAGTCCTCTTCGAAAAATTTTTGATCTGATGTTTTGTAGATCCACACCGTAAGCATGCACCAGTCACTCGCCAACAGTCCCCCTTATGCCACTTCTAGCAGTATGGACAGGTAGAAGATGCTGGGGCTGGTCCCCTGAACACCGTCCTTGGAGAGCTGCCCACTAATGGTGTGGACTGGCCTCTCCTAGGTGTAAACTGTGGTTTGGGCCCCTAGGACTGACCCTGATCTTGTGGTTGTCCCGAACCCTAAGCAGGAGGACCCTTACTCTTCTTACTGGGAGCAGAGAATGAACTGGACTGACCTGGACCCCTCTTCTGCTATCTTTCCCTTCTATTTTGCTCATTTATTCGGCCTTTTTCTACTTTCGATGCAGCATCTACTAATGTGGCAAAATCTATGATCTCCAATGCTGTTATCATGACTTTGATATTGTCATTGAGCCCTTCTTCGAACCTTCTGCACCTCTCTGCCTCTGTAGGGACTATCTCCCTCCCATGCCAGCTCAGTCTGATGAATTTTCGCTCATACTTTACCACTGATAATTGCCTCTGTCTTAGACTGATAAATTCTCTTCTTCTCTCTTCTAAATACACTTTACTGACATACTTCTTCCTAAACTCTGTGAGGAAGAAATCCCAGGTAATCTGATCCAGTTGCACTTCACTGGTTACTATGTCCCACCATTGGTATGCATCATCTTGAAGTAGGGACATAGCAACCTCCAGGTTCTGTTCGGGGTTGCAATGAAGCTGTTTTAGCACTCTGACTGTTCTATCTGTAAGGGGTGGGGCGTGAGGCGAAATATCATCCATTAAAATTATATAAAATGCACCAGGTAATGCCCAGGAAAGATGGTGGAGTCACAATGGTCTCACTTAAGTACCACCTCCTTAGACAGTATTTCCTAGACATGCACTTCATACAATCCTAATAGAATCAAACCACTGGTAAGTACCGTCTTCCCATAACACTACCACGGTACTAAGTATTTATGCCACGAAGGCATAGATAGACAGGAGTCGCCACCCGGGTAATAACCGGGACATATTTAGTGTTTCTTTCGAGGGTCATGGATGGCAACTTACTCCTTGCAGAGTTTCCACAACCGTCATTACCATAGCCCAATGTCTAGGTTCGGGATAGTGGGTACGTAAGGGGAAGGTGTTAGGCACCCCTTGCGCCTGGTCTAACCTCGTTAATTCGAGTGCCAGTCCTCTACTAATGTTTCTAGAAGTCTTGTTTATTATTCCTTTATTAAACTTTATCCTAAAAATGCAATTCTAATCCTACACACGCAAGTAATTCACAAAAAAGGGCTGTTGTTTACACACAATTTTCATGCACAAGTAATTTCTATCTATGGGGTTGCTAATTATTTAAATGATATTTACCAGATGACTAAAATTAATTTATTATTGGGAATTTAATTTACAAACAAATTCAATTTCAAATAACCCTATGTTTCTCTTTAACCTAATTAATTAATTTTCACCAAGTTACCCTAAGGATAATTAAACTAAGTTAATTATGTACATGTGTAATTTATTCTAATATCACATAAGTCCCAAACAATCACAACCTAATAAAGATTTCTAACATGCAAATTTATTTTACAATTACCAAGTATTAAATTAAATTTATTTTACACGCCAATATTAGTTTAATTTATAAACAAGATTAATTTTAATTTACAAAGTATTTATTTAAATTAATTACATGCAAAAGTCGGTTAAATTAAAAACAAAGTTAATTTTAATTTACCAAATAAAAGTTCTATTATTACTACAATTTCATGCCAATGGTTATTCGATAAGTTTAGAGCTACTTACCTGTTGGTAAATGCAGTTGCCATTAGGGCAAGCTACCCTTAAAAAAGGGTCTTCTCTTCTAGTATGGCAATGATATCCCTGGCTTACTCACGTTTAGCTCCATATAAGCTCCACGCAAATGCCCTCTTTGCTACTTACCTTAGGGCTACTTACCAATTTTGTTTGTAATAAAAAATAAAGAAACTAAAGAAAATAAAAGAAATAAAGAAAATATTAATAACAATTTACATTGGATTCTAACTCTAGTCTCCTCAAGGGTTAAGATTCCTAATTAATTATAACTACCTAATGGTCTAAGTCTTCTAACATTATCCAAACACTTCATAACACTTCTTGAATTAAAACAACACAGAAAAATAGATCAAATATCAATTAAAACCCAAGAAAATACAAGAGCATGCATAAATATACAATTTTTAAATTCTGGCAGATTAACAGTAGCAAGAAATTCGATTTTTTAAAAATAGTTATACATGCCTAAAAATCATAAAAAAATTACAGAAGATAGCCTACATATCATACAAGATCATAAAATTTATAAATCAAACAAAACCCTAACCGAATGCTCTACATAAATCGTAACTTTTCTAAGTGACAGAATTGTATTACTTTTTTATAAAATTCATAACTCATTAACCACAATAGATATGAATGCAAAACCAATTGGAAAAGATTCATAAGAGTCAGAAGTTAATTTTAAACACTAGAGTTACACAAAAATATTAAGGAACAAGGGAGATATGGGCTCCACAAGTCGGATATCCTGCAAATCAGATTTTACAGGAACCCTAACTTCAAATAGACATAACTTACAAACTATTAAATCTTTTTTTGTGATTCTTGAGCCTAAAATTAATAGAATTTTGCGTAGAATATGAATATAATTTTTACAAATTTTTTACAGATTCAAAAAATAAAGAAAAATAATAAAAATTCGAGAGACAGAAACTAAACATGTGCAGAGCTGTGTATTCCCTCAAATTAAACATGATTACATGATCTATATGAACATATAAAATAAATTGAAGACAAAGAGCATAGAATTAAAATATTATGTGGCATAGATCTTGAAAAGAAAACAATAAAAACTGACCTTCCAGAAATCTTGTCTGAAAATCTTCTTGAAGAAAAGAAAAAAATAAGGAAGAACTCAAAAAGTCTTGAGTATCTCTAAATTTCTTATAGCTCTGAATTTTCTCTTCCTCTTTCCTCCATCATCCTCCCCCTTTTGTTTATTTTTTATCAGTGGGGTATTTATAGGATTTTGGGAGAGAGGTGCGATAGGATTTGGAGTCCAAGGGTGATAAAGTTCAGATAACTTAAACAACTAGGATTGCAGAATTTGGGTGAGACTGAGATATGGATGAGGTGTTTCAACCAATAGGAAGAGAGGGGAAGGCGAAGGCACCAATAGGAAGTGAGGAAGAGGTATGGTAGGGTTTGGAGTCCTAGGGTGATAAGGTTCAAATAACTTAAACAACTGAGATTGAGGAATTTGGGTGAGACTAGGATATGGGTGAGGTGTTCCAACCAATAGGAAGAGAGGGAAAGGGGGTGGCACCAATAGGGAGTGAGGAAGAGAGTGGGGCCAATGGGGAGAGAGATATTTTGTTATTTTAATTTTCAGAAAATAATTAAATGGGTCCCATTTAAAATTCCTAACTAGGCTTTCTTAGGCCCATGAAGCCCAATTAAACTTAATTAGATCCGTTTAAGAACTAACCATATTAAATTTAAATAAAATAAAATTTTATTTAAATTTAATTAAATTAATTTCCCCAAAACTTTATTATTATTTTTATTTTTTCAAGATCATGCCACGGAATTAATAATTCAGCTCCATGCCTCCAATTACATCTTACAGTCATATAATTTTTCATCATCGGGTTTCTCATGGCCTCAATGCACATACTCATCACAAAATAAGGGTTTACACTATCCAACCAGTTTTTCGCTGTCATAGGATCATCCTCCTTCTTCCTAAAGAAATCCAAAGCCCCATGTTTTCACAGTTTCTCTAAATGGGACTTCTGTGGTGCTGGTGGAGGTTATGGCTGTGGTTGTGGCGGTAGAATTGCTCCCATCATTTGCTGGAATAATGCGAACTGAGGTTGGGCAAGTGCCTCAACTGCAGGTGGGGCAGATTCTCCCCTGCCTCCAGATTCAGCCCTTGGTGGAGCCCAACTCTCCACCTCTTCATCAATGGCTCTTTGAAAAGCAGGATCCATATCCTAATCAAAATAAGAAAACAAACAGATTTGCTTCAGTGTCACCTCAACACTTATAAATGCAATGCAATGGTATGCACTCTATCTAGGCCCAAAAACGCCTAAACCGATACTCTGATACCACTAAATGTGACATCCCTTAACCGTCTACAGTGTAGCCGAGCAAGATATGCCACACAGTGTGCCGGAGCACCAAATCATATTTCCATTATAATTTACCCTTTTTAATTCATTTATTCATAATTTTTTATTAATCTAAATATTTCGCAAATTTTATAAAAAATTCGGTAGAGTACCGGCTGTAAATTGGAAAAACAGTTTTTCTGAATTTGTTAAAAACACTTCCAATATAATCATATTATCAATCTCAGTCAACCACCAACATATTTCCACAATTTCTCAAATGAATTCAATATTTCAAAATTCAATTCATTTCATATCATACTCAATTCAATAAGAAATGCTCAATTTTATTACTGAACATGGTTCATAGATAATTACATTAAAAGCATAATTATATGAGTTTATAATATACATTACAAAAGTTTACAAAATACCAAAAGTAACCTAATGTCCTACCAATGCACTGCAAATGTGAGGTGACTCTGGACTCTGTGTGCAGATCTGATAATTCACCCGGCCTAAGTCTGCTGGACTCCCCAGTTATGTCTCTAGTACCTGCGCGTGCCAAAAGCGATGTGCTAAGCAATTTTGCTTAGTGGTGACAATATAAAATAAAATAACTAAAATAAAATAAATATGCAAAATGTATGTTTACATTTTATGTAGACTTAATTTCTAGCATTTATTGCAGTATTATTCGATTAAAATTTGGTAAGATTTATTTTAATTGCTCGAGTAACCTATACTAGTTGACTGGACTGGATAAGTGGGTAAACTGGTACTGGGTACCAAGTACCTCAGACCATCACACCATCGATCACATTGTGTCTCTCGGTGTGTATCAGAACTGTCACACCCTACTCCCCTGTAAGATGTAACATGATCCCGTAGTACACCTAATGAATTACCGCACTTCGCTTACCGATAACCCATTAGATATACTACAAGGGATTTTAAAACAATTTTCGTGAAATTTAAATCATCGATTAAAATCTGGTGTTATAAAATTTTTTGTCAAAATTTAGGCAAAGTGCCGGCTGTATTTTGAGAAAACAATTCTTCAATCCTGCAAATGAAAATGCTCCTAATATGTTTTCTCAAATACAACTTCAATAACTTCATTTCAATTCACAATTCAATTCTCAATAAACAATCAATTCATTTTCAAACTAATCTCATCATAAAGAAACATTTCATTGATTACAAGACTCAAAATTTATAATACAAAACTATTCAAATAAATGAAATCTCAAATTTATATTTACAATAATTTACATTTAATTACATACCAAAATGTTTTACAAGAGTTTTTATACAACTGCTCAAATAATTTACATACATATTATTACATGCATACATCAAAACCTATGTACATGGGTATACCTAGAATATAACTGGAGCTGATTTGAAAGTGTCTTCAAAGAAATTTACTCACTGCTCTATGCTCTTCTTACCTGCGACAGCATACAAAGCTATCGCTGAGTGGTGAACTCAGTGGTGCAAAACTATAATTTAAAACATAGTACAATATACATTGACAAAATTTATAGTAAATAATTTGAAAATCTGAATACTCATCAAATTCCAAAACTCAAAATATTCATTGCCAATAATGTAAATCATTTGTATAAAATGACTTTGATCACGAAATTCATTTTATCAAATCATGACTAACCATTTAAGGTAGTTCCAACAAAATCAATTATAAATAAATCATAACTGAAATCATAATTCTTTACTGTTCAAAAACATTCTGTGTCTCAAAAATCATGTTGTATCTGAAAAATCATGTTGTATCTCAAAAACCATGCTGTATCTCAAAAATCATTCTTTATCTCACTAACTATGCAAGACTGATCCGAAAGGGCCATATTCGATGTGATTCTAACTCCCTATGGTCGGGGAGGTCGAATCAGATTCTAACTCCCTATGGTCGGGGAGGTCGAATCATCATTCACAGTACCATCACAATAATGAATCTTCCGCAAGGGCCATAACGATAAAATAAACTTAGATCTAACCTCAAATCAGAGGAAAATCTAAGCCTGTGCACGTACCATGATAATCAAAACACAACTAACTCCATTGTCTTCTCAACAAATGAGAGAAACGGGTAATAACCTAGTCAAGCATCTATAGTGAGATATAAAACAATATCACAATTCTTTAGTAAGCATAAATCACAATATAATTTGATTCAAAGTCAATTCCAATATCCAATAATTTTTTATCCTCATCACAATTCAAATCATAAATTTGCATTTTTCCATAAAAATTACCATCACAATTGTAACACCCCCGTTGTATAGCCTGGTATATTTCACTGTTCCGGTGACCGGTGTCGATCCGGACAATTAATGGGACTAGGGCCACACTTAAGACAATTTGAGAAGCCATAAACACAAATAATTAGTAATGTTTAATTAGTTAACTATAAATAAGAAAAACAGAACATAAAGAGTTTAAACGAGCCGAGAGTCACAGCGATGAGTGACCTCCTCGGGAATGACTGCGAAGTCATTCTAAACTCAAATTTCGAACCGTAAAAAGTGACGCTGCGGTCCTTAGGACCCTTATGAACACAGTGGAAAAGAGAAAACCACGAAAAAGAACTGTTAAGCCAGTCAAATAATTAGGTCAGGGAGCCGGAAGAAATATTGGATTATTTGCAAAGGATGAGCCGCGAGGGCAATTTGGTCAATTGACCCAGAGCTAACTCGACCTAATCACAAATAAAATCGGAGAAAAGAAAATTTCGGAATCGAGAATAAAATTAAAGAACTAATAGAGAAATAAATAGAAAAAAAAAAGAAAAGGAAAGAGGTTGGAAAAGTCAAAGTTGATGACATCATTAATGATGTCATAAACAAATTTATTAAATATTTATTAAATTTGATATTTATGGTCTTCCATAGCAAAATAAATAAAAGAAACAAAAAAAAAATTAAATTCATCATCTTCAAAAGGAAAAACGTGACTCACTCTTCCCTCTCACTTATTTCATCTTCCACCATGGATAAGTCTAACCAAGCTTTTGAAACCCTAAATTAAACATGCTTTCCCTAAAATTCTCCACATGAATTTCATTATTGCATCTTGAAGAGTATAGAAGAAGCATAAGAAAGCAAGAAGAAGAAGGAAGAAGAAGAACAAAAAGTGAAGATTTAAGGTTCACCTAAGGTTAGTATGCTAAACTCTTCATTTATCCATTCAAATGCACATGTGATGGTTGAAAGTGAGCTTAGAACTTGATTTAAATGAAACAAATATGGGGGAAGAATTAAACTGAAATTTTGGGCAGCTTGAGAGGAATATGATTTGCATGGATATGATACATTTGAATGAGTTTAGAAACCTTCCTTGGTTGAATGATTAGTATTAAAACCATTAAGTGTGATTAATTGCAACAAAGTAGTGAAATTGATGAGTTAGGGTTTTAAATGCTAGGGTTGTGAACCAAATTTTGGGAAAAATGTATAAATGGCATGTTGGACTTATTGTGAAGTGAAATAATGGTCAATTATGACCAAATAAGTTGTGTGGGAATTGTTGGAATAAAAATCAAATTCGTAGGTCAATGGTCATGCTGCTAGCAGCATGACCAAACCCACTTTGAAGGACCAAAACTCAAATTTTACAAGTCCAATTGATATGCCACCAATTGGAGATGAAAATAGACATAAAAGAGCACAATTTTCATTAAGGAACCATGGCCAAAAACTGACCAAAACTTGGTGAAACAATTGACCAAAGTGGATTGATTGCAGGCTGCCACTGCACTAAACTGACCAAATGAACAGTAACTGTTCATTTGGTCATAACTCGAGCTAGGTAGGTCAAATTGACCTGAAATTTTATCAGAAATTAGATATGATATAGACCTAAAACTTTCATGAAGAACACCAACCCAAATTAGGCCATTAACCCTTTCAAAATCATTGAGCAAAATTAAATTACTGTACTGAGATTCTGCAGAATTTTCATTGAGCAGCAATGTTTGGATGGCTATAACTCTCTCTAGAAAACTCGGATTTAGGCGATTCTTGAACCGATGGAAACCTAAGACATAGTACAACATTTCATATGAAGAAAGTGAGACCAAATTATGAACTTAACTTGGTCAAATTATTAACCAAATTTGGACCAAAAATCTGCCAGCACTAAAATCTCAGTATGAACAGTACATATGAACAGTAAACTTATTTTGGCCATAACTTGAGCTACTTAACTCCGATTGGGGTGATCCAAAAATGAGAATACACCTAAGACAATAAGGAACATTTTCTATGAAGGAAGTTTTGTCAAATTCCAACAGTAGATCGACCAATGGAACAGTACAACTTCGGAGAACCAAAACCGAAAATTGGCAATTTTGCCAAAATGACCTAAGCTTTAAACAAATGACCAAAACCAACAAGTTTGGTGACCAAAATGTGGTATGTGGGTGAAGTTGGAGTTCCCATACCCATTAACCCTTAGAAAGTCAATAATTTGACTTGAATAGTGCAGTGAATAGTAACCCGAAACACAAAATTTCGAGAACGTCGAATTTAACACGTTAGAGCTAGGTAAATATGAAGTTAAGTTTATTTTGGATTTATTTTAAGTTTTAGTACTGAAACATTGGAAAATTTCGTGTTTCAGTGGAAAAGAATACCGGGACAGAACCCGAGGAGTCGAGTCAAGGCCAACAGGCGACTCGTTTGAGGTTTGTGCACAACATATACTTTTTATAATCATCTTTTGCATAATGTTTTGAATAATGTGAAATATTGGATTATAGCATTTTTATGATGTTTGATTTAAATTGTGAAAGTTATTGTGTATATTTGAAATGACAATGTTTAGCAAATTGTTAAGATAAGTTTTGAAACCACAGTGTCATGACTATATATTTGAACACCTCACTAGCACGACTAGTGGGGGTAATTAGTTTCGAATTTTGATTCCTTCTCTGGAGAAGTGTTGAGGTGTGCCAGTAGAAGAGGATGCGAATGGATATCCATATATTTGAGCTAGCTAGCTGTGATATGATTTCTCTCTAGCCTCTGGCTATTGAGATTCATGTGATTTCTCTTTAGCCTCTGGCTATTGAGATTCTATTTGTTTCGAATGGCGTGATCTAACTGTGGGTTTTATGAAATGTGTTTTGATACTTTGAAATAAACTTGGTTTACATGTAAAATCTTACGATGCATGATTGTATTTAATTTTCATGTTTAGTCAAATTTTTGAATGAATGTGCTTTAAGTTTTGCATAAAGATTATTTTAGTATATTGTGCACCACTGAGTCCTAGTACTCAGCGATAGCTTTATTCTTTGTGCAGATCTGAGAGACTAGAGGAGCAGCAGATCGATTTCTTGAGGTGTGTGAAGTCATCAGCTTGAAGTCTTCGGGTATAATTTATACCCTAACTGTAAATATTTCTTTTGATGTATATATTGCACATAAATGTATGGACATGTACATGGGTCTTGAGCAGCTTGTACAAAGTTTGTATAAAAGTTGTAATAAATTTTAATTTGGACTTTTTGAATGTAAATTTTAGTATGATGAATATATAAATTGTTTATCTTTAATGGAATATGAATAAATGATATTGATGGACAGTATTTTGAGAATTTTTAAACTTGTGAATTTTGAGAAATTGGTTGAGATTGAGTATGAATTTGAAGCAGTGGTTAGATAATTATTGGAAGTGCTTTTATTTCAGGTATTTGAAGAACGGTTTTCTCAAAATACAAAGGAAACTCTGTCAAATTTTTTATAAGATTTGCGAAAAACTAAAATGGCCAAAAATATTAATTAGTTTTAATTTCAACTAAATGTTTTAAATACTTATTAGAAATGCTCACCACTTGTCAAAGATAAGAAAATTGTTTTAAAATCCCTTGTAAGGTACTTAATGAGTTATCGGTAGGTGAAGTTCGGTAGTTCATTAGGTATTCTACGGGATCATGTTATGCCTTACAGAGGGGTAAGGTGTGACATGTTTTAGTGGTATCAGAGCAAATTTTTGAAGTATGTTTTAACATATAAATTTGTGTCTTTTCTTTGTTAAGTACAACTGCTCAATGTCCATAATTGTTACATACAGTGCATTACATCATGAATATGAACTAACGGAGGGAAATCTCCTTGTGTTACTTGTTCAGAGATACCCTAACTTCAACTGTAATGGAAGAAGGTGATCGCTCGATCGGCGATGCAGTTGGTGAGGCACAAGGAGAAGCCCGGCTTTACCGAATGTTAGTGGGTCAAGACAGCCCCACAAATGCCGCGATTTCTGCCAGATTCGCCCGAGATGGCTGCAATGTTTCAACAAATGGCTGGGGGTATGCCCGTTCAGTCTCCACCCCAACCACCTGTGGCACAACCACTGCCTCCAGCCAGATAATATGATAAATTGTTGAAGTATGGGGCTGCAGAATTTAAAGTACAGAGACCCACTTGAGGCGAGCAATGGCTTGAAAGAATGGGCCAGTATTTAAGAAGCTGCCTTGCCAAGATGAATTAAAGTTTGAATATTACGTGTCGCTCTGCAGGGATGAGTATGATTGGTGGAAGACCATCCCCACGGCTTGGTGAACCACGATCTTGACACAGGATGACTTCATCGAGAGTTCGCATGTAAATACATCCCAGACGCATATGTTGATCGAAGTTGCAAGAATTTTTGAGTTTGAAACAAGGGAATAGATCAGTGGCAGAGTATGAGAGGGAGTTCTCCCGCCTGAGTCACTATGCGGAGAGTCTCCTTACTAACAGTAAAGCAAGATGCAAGAGATTTGAGACGGGTTTGAAGCCCAGCATACGGATGCAAGTTGTAGGATTTCGACACAGCAACTTCTCAGAGCTTATGTCTCAAGCACTTGAACTGGAGAGTTGAAGCGAAGCAAACCCAGTGAAGGAAAAAGTCGAGAAATTAGAAAAAGACAAGGGAAAAATCAGTTGAGCGAGTTACGGTGCTACCTCGGAAAGAAAAAGAAGTTTAGTGGACCCAGCAGGGTCGAGGTGGCAATTTGGCAGAGGCAGATTTTACAGTGAGAGACCCCTAGGTCTAGTCGGCCGATCAGCGAGGGTTCACATTCTGCCCGCCCTTGTGAGACTTGTGGCAAGATTCATGGGGGGGGGGAATGCTATTGGGCCACTGGAGCCTGTTTTAACTGTGGAGGCAAAGGCCACATGGCTAAAGATTGTACTAGTGCTCCGAGATATGGTCCAGCTCCTACTACTGCCGAGGGATCTATTCAGAGTCCTGCTCCTAGAGGTTCACAGTCTGTTGGCAGAGGAAGAGGCAGAGGTAGAGCCTTTGCCCGAGCGATCGAGAGCACGATTGGTCAATCGGCAAGGAAGTGCTTCAACCAGAATCTACGCAATGAAACAGCGAGAAGAGGCTGAGACTTCTGATGTGGTAGCTGGTACATTCTCTATCTCTGGTCAAGATGTATTTGTATTATTTGATCCGGGTTCAACCCATTCAGATGTTAGTGCTAGCATAGTTAGTTCACTTGCTGTTTCATGTGTGCAAATGGGTTTTGAAGTGCTAGTAACTAGTCCGTTAGGACAAGAGGTCCGGGTCAACAAAATCTATAGAGACTGTCCTTTGGTGATCCAAGGACATGTTTTCCTGTTAGACTTGATTGAAATGCCCTTCAGAGAATATGATATCATCTTGGGCATGGATTGGTTAGCTAGGCATCACGCCATGATTGACTGTAGACTGAAGACAGTCACTTTTGGTCTCCTCATGCGGTGATGTGGTAATACACGGGGAGAGGCATTTATCGCCATCAAACATCATTTCTTGCATTAACGGAAGAATGATCGAGAAAGGGTGTGAAGCATACTTGGCACATGTGATAGACACCCAAGTGGGAGTCCAAAGACTAAGGGACATCCCTCAGATGTGATTTTCGGATGTATTTCTGATGAATTACCGTGATTACCTCGAGAAAGAGAGGTGCGATTTGAAATTGATGTTATGCACGGTGTGGATCCAATCTCCATAACGCCATATAGAATGGCACTGCAGAATTGAAAGAGTTGAAAGTGCGGTTGCAAGAATTGCTTGACAAGGGCTTTATCCGCCTAGTGTGTCACCTTGGGGAGCGGTATTGTTTGTAAAGAAGAAGGATGGCACTCTCGCTTGTGTATTGATTATCGACAGTTGAATAAGGTGACAATAAAGAATAGATATCCATTGCCCGCATTGATGACTTGTTTGATCGGTTGAGGGTGCAGGTGTGTTCTCCAAAATTGACTGAGATCGAGTTATTATCGGTGAAAGTACAAGAGCAGATATTGCTAAAGCGCCTTGAGAACCGCTATGGCCATTATGAGTTTTTGGTTATGCCATTCGGGTTAACTAATGCTCCATTTGCTTTTATGGATCGATGAACACTATCTTGAGACCATACCTCGACCGATTTGTTGTGGTATTCATAGATGATATATTGGTCTATTCGAGGAATGCGAGAAGAGCATGATAGACATCTGCGGATTATCTGCAGACTTTGAGGAGAAAGCGACTATATGCCAAATTGTCGAAGTGTGAATTTTGGCTGAAGGAAATATCTTTCTTGGGGCATGTAGTTTCAGAAGAGGGCATTAAGGTAGATCCAAGTAAGATTGAAGCTGTCCTTAATTGGAGGCCACCCAGAAATGTCACAGAAATTTGTAGTTTTCTGAGTTTAGCTGGATACTACCGTAGATTTGTGAAGGGATTCTCCATGTTGGCATCTCCATTGACCAAGCTGCTTAGAAAAGATGTAAAATTTCAGTGGACGGATAAATGCTAGCAGAGTTTTGATGAATTGAAGAGATGTTTGACTGAAGCTCCAGTCCTAACTTTACCCACACCGGGTAAAGAATATACAGTTTACAGCGATGCTTCTCACAACGGGTTAGGTTGTGTGTTGATGCAAGATCAAAATGTCATTGCCTATGCATCACGCCAACTAAAACCGCATGAGAGGAATTATCCGACACATGATTTGGAGCTTGCAGCCATTGTGTTTGCTCTTAAGATCTGGAGGCATTATTTGTATGGGGAGAAATGTTATATCTACACAGATCATAAGAGTTTAAAGTATTTAGGCACCCAGAAAGAGCTGAATTTGAGACAGAGGAGATGGTTAGAGTTGATAAAAGACTATGATTGTCTGATAGACTATCAGCCAGGGAAAGCTAATGTTGTGGCTGATGCCTTAAGTCGTAAGACTATGGCAAATCTACAAGTTACTCCTTTGTCTTTGGTACATGAGTTGAGATCATTACATGCCAGTTTAGAGATTAATGATGATGGGCAAACAACAATTGCATGGCATGTACAGCCAGTGTTGGTTGATCAGATTAGAATGGCTGCTCAGAATGATCAGAAGTATCAAAAGCTGATGGAAGAAGTCCAGCAGGGCAAGAATCCAGAATTCTCAATCAGAGATGATGGTCTACTGCTACACCAGGGCAGAATGTGTGTTCCTAATGATGTTGATTTGAGGCAGATCATTTTGAAGGAAGCACATGAGTCTCCTTTTGCCATGCACCCTGGTGGAACAAAAATGTATAGAGGGCTAAAGGAGCATTACTGGTGGATGGGTATGAAAAGGGATGTGGCAGAATTTGTATCCAAATGCCTAACTTGTCAGCAAGTAAAGGCAGAGCATCAAGTACCAGCTGGGTTGTTACATCCACTACCGCACTGCAGTGGAAATGGGAGAGAATAACGATGGATTTTGTGATGGGACTTCCGAGGACACAGAAGAGTCATGATGCAGTTTGGGTCATTGTTGACAGATTGACTAAATCTGCCCATTTTCTACCAGTCCGGATGGATTACAGTTTAGAAAGATTGGCCAAGTTATACATCGATGAGATTGTAAGACTGCATGGAGTGCCAGTATCTATTGTATCAGACAGAGATCCTAGGTTCACTTCTAGATTCTGGGGTAGTCTTCAGAGAGCCCTAGGAACTAGATTGAACTTTAGTACTGCATTCCACCCACAGACAGATGGCCAGTCTGAGAGGGTAATTCAGATTTTGGAGGACATGCTACGGGCTTGTGTGATTGAGTTTGAGGGTAGTTGGGATACACACTTGCCTTTGATTGAGTTTGCTTACAACAACAGCTACCAATCAAGCATTGGGATGCCTCCATATGAAGCTTTGTATGGCAGGAAATGTTGAACCCCGTTGTGTTGGGATAACGTGGGTGAAAGAAAAATGATTGGACCCGAAATTGTTCAACAAACTGAAGAGAAAATCAGGGTGATTCGAGATCGACTTAAGACTGCATCAGACCGTCAGAAGTCCTACATTAATCTGAAGAGAAGGGATATTGAGTATGCAGTGGGTGAGAAAGTTTTCCGCAAAGTTTCTCCTTGGAAGAGAATTATGAGATTCGGCAAAAAGGGGAAACTGAGTCCTCGTTTTATCGGGCCATATGAGGTTCTAGAAAGAGTGGGTCCTTTGGCATATCGGTTGGCACTACCTCCAGAGTTGGAGAAAATACATAATGTCTTCCATGTGTCTATGTTGAGGAGGTACCGATCAGACCCATCTCATGTACTACCAGTAGAAGAAATAGAAGTGAATCCAGACCTCACATATGAAGAAGAACCCATAAAGATTCTGGCTTATGAGGTGAAGCGACTACGGAATAGCGGTACCGTTGGTAAAAGTGCTGTGGAACCATCATTCGGGCCAAGAAGCTACTTGGGAATGAGAGGAGGACATGAGGAGACAACACCCACAGCTGTTCAGAGATTGATACCAGGTAAAAATTTCGAGACGAAATTTATTCAAGAGGGGGAGAATTGTAACACCCCCGTTGTATAGCCTGGTATATTTCACTGTTCCGGTGACCGGTGTCGATCCGGACAATTAATGGGATTAGGGCCACACTTAAGACAATTTGAGAAGCCATAAACACAAATAATTAGTAATGTTTAATTAGTTAACTATAAATAAGAAAAACAGAACATAAGAGGTTAAACGAGTAGAGTCACATGATGAGTGACCTCCTCGGGAATGACTGAAGTCATTCTAAACTCAAATTCGAACCGTAAAAAGTGACGCTGCGGTCCTTAGGACCCTTATGAACACAAATGGAAAAGAAAACCACGAAAAGAAGCTGTTAAGCCGGTCAAATAATTAGGTCGTGGAGCGGAAGAAATATTAGATTATTTGCAAAGCGGGATGAACCGCGAGGGCAATTTGGTCAATTGACCCGAGAGTGACTCTGACCTAATCACAAATAAAATCGGAGAAAAGAAAATTTCAGAATCGAGAATAAAATTAAAGAACTAATAGAGAAATAAATAGAAAAAAAAAAGAAAAGGAAAGAGGTTGGAAAAGTCAAAGTTGATGACATCATTAATGATGTCATAAACAAATTTATTAAATATTTATTAAATTTGATATTTATGGTCTTCCATAGCAAAATAAATAAAAGAAACAAAAGAAAAAAAAAATTAAATTCATCATCTTCAAAAGGAAAAATGTGACTCACTCTTCCCTCTCACTTATTTCATCTTCCACCATGGATAAGTGTAACCAAGCTTTTGAAACCCTAAATTAAACATGCTTTCCCTAAAATTCTCCACATGAATTTCATTATTGCATCTTGAAGAGTATAGAAGAAGCATAAGAAAGCAAGAAGAAGAAGGAAGAAGAAGAACAAAAAGTGAAGATTTAAGGTTCACCTAAGGTTAGTATGCTAAACTCTTCATTTATCCATTCAAATGCACATGTGATGGTTGAAAGTGAGCTTAGAACTTGATTTAAATGAAACAAATATGGGGGAAGAATTAAACTGAAATTTTGGGCAGCTTGAGAGGAATATGATTTGCATGGATATGATACATTTGAATGAGTTTAGAAACCTTTCTTGGTTGAATGATTAGTATTAAAACCATTAAGTGTGATTAATTGCAACAAAGTAGTGAAATTGATGAGTTAGGGTTTTAAATGCTAGGGTTGTGAACCAAATTTTGGGAAAAATGCATAAATGGCATGTTGGACTTATTGTGAAGTGAAATAATGGTCAATTATGACCAAATAAATTGTGTGGGAATTGTTGGAATAAAAATCAAATTCGTAGGTCAATGGTCATGCTGCTGGCAGCATGACCAAACCCACTTTGAAGGACCAAAACTCAAATTTTACAAGTCCAATTGATATGCCACCAATTGGAGATGAAAATAGACATAAAAGAGCACAATTTTCATTAAGGAACCATGGCAAAAAACTGACCAAAACTTGGTGAAACAATTGACCAAAGTGGATTGATTGCAGGCTGCCACTGCACTAAACTGACCAAATGAACAGTTTCATTTGGTCATAACTCGAGCTAGGTAGGTCAAATTGACCTGAAATTTTTCCAGCAATTAGATATGATATAGACCTAAAACTTTCATGAAGAACACCAACCCAAATTAGGCCATTAACCCTTTCAAAATCATTGATCAAAATTAAATTACTGTACTGAGATTCTGCAGAATTTTCATTGAGCAGCAATGTTTGGATGGCTATAACTCTCTCTAGAAAACTCGGATTTAGGCGATTCTTGAACCGATGGAAACCTAAGACATAGTACAACATTTAATATGAAGAAAGTGAGACCAAATTATGAACTTAACTTGGTCAAATTATTAACCAAAGTTGGACCAAAAATCTGCTAGCACTAAAATCTCAGTATGAACAGTACATGTGAACAGTAAACTTATTTTGGCCATAACTTGAGCTACAAAACTCCAATTGGGGTGATCCAAAAATGAGAATACACTTAAGACAATAAGGAACATTTTCTATGAAGGAAGTTTTGTCAAATTCCAACAGTAGATCGACCAATGGAACAGTACAACTTCGGAGAACCAAAACCGAAAATTTGCAAATTTGCCAAAATGACCTAAGCTTTAAACAAATGACCAAAACCAACAAGTTTGGTGACCAAAATGTGGTATGTGGGTGAAGTTGGAGTTCCCATACCCATTAACCCTTAGAAAGTCAATAATTTGACTTGAATAGTGCAGTGAATAGTAACCCGAAACACAAAATTTCGAGAACGTCGAATTTAACACGTTAGAGCTAGGTAAATGTGAAGTTAAGTTTATTTTGGATTTATTTTAAGTTTTAGTACTGAAACATTAGAAAATTTCGTGTTTCAGTGGAAAAGAATACCGGGACTAGAACCCGAGGAGTCGAGTCAAGGCCAACAGGCGACTCGTTTGAGGTTTGTGCACAACATATACTTTTTATAATCATCTTTTGCATAATGTTTTGAATAATGTGAAATATTGGATTATAGCATTTTTATGATGTTTGATTTAAATTGTGAAAGTTATTGTGTATATTTGAAATGACAATATTTAGCAAATTGTTAAGATAAGTTTTGAAACCACAGTGTCATGACTATATATTTGAACACCTCACTAGCACGACTAGTGGGGGTAATTAGTTTCGAATTTTGATTCCTTCTCTGGAGAAGTGTTGAGGTGTGCCAGTAGAAGAGGATGTGAATGGATATCCATATATTTGAGCTAGCTAGCCTGTGATATGATTTCTCTTTAGCCTCTGGCTATTGAGATTCATGTGATTTCTCTTTAGCCTCTGGCTATTGAGATTCTATTTGTTTCGAATGGCGTGATCTAACTGTGGGTTTTATGAAATGTGTTTTGATACTTTGAAATAAACTTGGTTTACATGTAAAATCTTACAATGCATGATTGTATTTAATTTTCATGTTTAGTCAAATTTTTGAATGAATGTGCTTTAAGTTTTGCATAAAGATTATTTTAGTATATTGTGCACCACGAGTCCTAGTACTCGTGATAGCTTTATTCTTTGTCATGCAGATACAGAGACTAGAGGAGCAGCAGACTGAGCTGCTGAGGTGTGTGAAGTCATCAGCTTGAAGTCTTCGGGTATAATTTATACCCTAACTGTAAATATTTCTTTTGATGTATATATTGCACATAAATGTATGGACATGTACATGGGTCTTGAGCAGCTTGTACAAAGTTTGTATAAAAGTTGTAATAAATTTTAATTTGGACTTTTTGAATGTTAATTTTAGTATGATGAATATATAAATTGTTTATCTTGAATGGAATATGAATAAATGATATTGATGGACAGTATTTTGAGAATTTTTAAACTTGTGAATTTTGAGAAATTGGTTGAGATTGAGTATGAATTTGAAGCAGTGGTTAGATAATTATTGGAAGTGCTTTTATTTCAGGTATTTGAAGAACAGTTTTCTCAAAATACAGAGGAAACTCTATCAAAATTTTTATAAGATTTGCGGAAAACTAAAATGGCCAAAAATATTAATTAGTTTTAATTTCAACTAAATGTTTTAAATACTTATTAGAAATGCTCACCACTTGTCAAAGATAAGAAAATTGTTTTAAAATCCCTTGTAGGGTACTTAATGAGTTATCGGTAGGTGAAGTTCGGTAGTTCATTAGGTATTCTACGGGATCATGTTATGCCTCACAAAGGGGTAAGGTGTGACAAAAATTCAAAACAT
This sequence comes from Hevea brasiliensis, assembly GCF_030052815.1. Taxonomy (NCBI): domain Eukaryota; kingdom Viridiplantae; phylum Streptophyta; class Magnoliopsida; order Malpighiales; family Euphorbiaceae; genus Hevea; species Hevea brasiliensis. Next base: position 34,800,949 of record NC_079499.1, on the reverse strand, counting down.
GTTCTATCACAATTTTCCAGAACATAATTTATTCAATCCATAACAATGCTTAATACTTATGGAAATACCATTTCACAAAGCTAAATTCATACATGCTATAACAATTTCAATAATCATTGAATTAAATCCAATGCTTGCTGAACATAATACATAAGAAAAATATGTCATTTAATCATATGAAATATTCAAAACAAAATCAGTTAAAAACTAGTTGTGCACAAACCTCTGATAACTATCTCTTGGCTCTGACTCAGTGTTTCCTTCCCCTTCCCTGAGTCTTTGCTAACTGAGAAACACGATTTGAAGTGTTTCAGTACTCATTTAAACTGTCTCTAAGAATAAGGTTCAATAATTAATTTGTCGAATTCTATTATTTCCTTAGTCAACCTAATATGTCGACCCTTGATGCATTCTAGGTAAATTAGGTTTTAATGTTACTAATATGTCACATTCAATAGTCTTTTAGGGTTGGTACATGTTACCAAATTCATTTCCATGTATCTTGCATTTTCTTGCAATTTGCTGGATTCCTGGATACGAGTTTGACCTAGCCGGACGACCTAGTTTCCTCGGTTTTCTGATTTCGGTCAAAACTAAAAACTTGTAGATCTATGTCTTATAGCACGCGGGGAAAAATTTCAGGTCATTCTGAGTTATGTAGACCAAGTTATTGTCATTTTACTATGGCTGGTCAAAATGCATCAAAATTGGTCACTTTAGGTCATTTTAGGTCAATTTTGGTTTGGCCAGTTTTTGGACCCGAACTTGTGCAAGCTGTTTCACTTGCTTATGGTCATTTTTGGGCTTTGGTGTCTTCATAAGACTTGTAGATATGGGTCTTATCTATTCATGGTTAAAATTTCAGGTCAATTGGACCTGTTTTGAGTGAGTTATGGCCTAAACACTAACTACTGTCCAAATGGTCAATTTTCAGGCCTTATTTGCACTTAATTCGGATTCGGTCATTTTTCAAGCTACCTTGCAAGCAGAATTTTGGCAAGCTTTCTTCATGAAAGTTGGCACATTTTGTTCCTAGTTTCACCTCCAATTGGTCTCATACCAATTGGAGCCACACACTTAAAATTATAGGCCTAAAACACAAACTGCCTTATTGCATTTCTTTCATACACATCAAGGATCACTCCTAACACTTACCAAACTCAATATTCAAGTCAATTCTGGTTGTATCATGACCTAAACATAATTCACAACACATTATAGGTCATTTTGGCAGCTTACAATTACATTCAACATACACCATAAAGTGCAGAATTTTTCAACTCAATTTATAACAATTCAAGCACCTAACCATAACTCTTTTATATGTCCAACCTCACACCATCATATATTCACTCAAACTGCCATAACATCCAACACAAGTCAACATTAATATACCATAAACCAAGCATGAATTCCAGCATTCTTAAAGAGTCAACAAACTGCCGCAATGATACATTTACATTCCATTAATTTCCAAGCTTCAAATTTCAATACACATTTACATATACTAAGTATAATCACCCAAATAATTTCCTACACAATATACATTTAATCAATCCTTTAATTCACCATTTACAAGCAAAAATAAACTGTCTTCACGGTATTTCCATGGCTGCCAAAAGTACACTTCCCCATTCAACATCAAACCTCAAAAATCTCTCCATAAATCAAACACCCATAACATCCTTACAAACTTTAACAAAGCAACAATTAAAAATACAAACTTACCTATTGTGGGGACTTATTAAATCTTCACTAATCTCCCTTTATTTTGGTATCTACTTCTTCCTTGTGAGGTGGGGACCAAGATTAGTGAAGAAACTTTGATGGTTGGAGGTGAGAATGGAGGAGATTAGGAGCTCTCTCAAGTTTTGGCTATGGAGGCTTTAATGGAGTTCACTTCGGCATGGGAGAAGAAATGAAGATGATGAAGTGTTTAGTGGGTTTACATCTGCCCACTTTGTGAATATTTTAGTCCATAGTGGTCTACTCACCTTAATTAAACTATATTATATGTTTTAATTGATAATTACTCCATTTACACTCCACTTTTTGCTATTTACATTAGGTACCACTAAATTAATTTTTCATTATATTTTCCAAGTGTAATATTATTTATTTTTAATGGACATTTAGGTCAAAAGACAACTCGGGGTGTCGAATGACCACAATGCCCCTGTTCGGGTTACATTCCCGATTTTTCGGTAACACCGGGTTTTGTCTGTTTTTCGATTTCTCACTTTTCTTTGTACTAATTATTTAATTTTTCTTTGATATTTCTAATAATATTTATACTTCAATAGGTTTCTGTTTAAGTCCTAAAAATATTTTCCAGGGTTCCCCGCGGTCTAGGGCTAATCAACGATCCACGCCGTGACTCGGTCACCCATCGCTAGGGTTCTCGGCTCGCTTAACTTGGTTACATTTCTTTACTATTATTTTTCCTTTGTTTTCATGTATTTTCTTTTATTATATTTCATTATTTTATGTTTCCTCACTCATATCGAAGTGTAGTTCTAGGCATCTTAGCTGTCCGGACAACACTGGTCATCGGAACAGTAGTACGCACTACCGAACATAGGGGTGTTACAATTCTCCCCCCCTTAAATAAATTTCATCTCAAAATTTTACCTGACATTAGTCTCTGAATAGCTGTGGGTGCTATCTTCTCATATCCTCTTCACGTTCCCAAGTAGCTTCCTGGCCTGAATGATGGTTCCACAGCACTTTAACCAGGTGTATCTGTTTATTCCTCAACTGCTTCACCTCATAAGCCAGAATTTTTATGGGTTCTTCCTCATATGAGAGGTCTGGATTTACCTCAATCTCTTCAACTGATAGTACATGAGATGGGTCAGATCTGTACGTCCTTAACATGGACACATGGAAGACATAGTGTATCCTTGCTAGCTCTGGAGGTAATGTTAGCCGATATGCCAAAGGACCCACTCTTTCCAGACCCTCATATGGTCCGATGAAACGAGGACTCAGTTTCCCCTTTCTGCCAAATCTCATAATCCTCTTCCAAGGAGAAACTTTGAGGAATACTTTATCACCCACTACATATTCAATATCTCTTCTCTTCAGATCAACATAGGACTTCTGACGGTCTGATGTAGCCTTGAGTCTATCTTTGATCAATTTGATCTTTTCCTATGTCTGCTGAATAATTTCTAGCCCAATCATCTTTCTTTCACCAACTTCATCCCAACATAGGGGAGTTCTGCACTTTCTGCCATACAAAGCTTCATATGGAGGCATCCCAATGCTTGATTGGTAGCTGTTGTTATAAGCAAACTCAATAAAAGGCAAGTGTGTATCTCAATTACCTTCAAACTCAATCACACAAGCCCGTAGCATATCCTCCAATATCTGAATAACCCTTTCAGGTTGGCCATCTGTCTGTGGGTGGAATGCTGTGCTGAAGTTCAATCTAGTTCTTAGGGCTCTCTGAAGACTACCCCAGAATCTAGAAGTGAACCTAGGATCTCTGTCAGATACAATTGATACTGGCACTCCATGCAATTTTATAATTTCATTTATGTACAATCTGGCCAATCTTTCCAGGCTATAGTCCATCCGAACTGGCGAAAAGTGATTAGACTTGGTTAGTCTATCAACTATAACCCATACTGCATCATAACTATTCTGTGTCTTCGAAAGTCTCATCACAAAATCCATAATTATCCATTCCCTTACAGTGTTTCATAGGGTGCCGTTTGTATGCTAGCTTGTTACTTATTATTGTATACAAATTCTGTTAGTGGGAGGTATCTATCCCATCTCCCCTCGGATTCAAGGACAGAAGTTCTCAGTATATTCTCGAGGGTTTATTACATTTTACAGGTTATTATTATCATTTCATTTCATTATTTATAGAAACTCAACGAGTTTTAAAATTTACCTGAATCACTTGTTTCGACTGTCCATTCGTCTGAGGATGATAAGTCGTACTGATATCTCTAAGCTTATAGCAATTACTGTGGTACAGGTAATTCACATTAATATAACTGAGTCATTGACTCTAGCTACCTTACAAGTGTAGTTGTTTGATAGGCTAGTTCTGAAGTTTTAAATTTCTTACTAAAATTTTCACATTTATTTCCAGTAATAGTACTCTATTCGGGTGCAACTGTATCAATTTATAGATTACTTACAAATATTCTTAATTTATTATACCACGAGGAAGCACGTAACTCTACACAATAATCCTGTGTCGATACTATAATCTATAGCTTACAATACAAACATCGAGAACATTATATAGTCACTACGTTATAACCTCATGGACTAGGTTTTCTAACATCTTATCTTTCTCGAATCCACTAATATCCCAAACCGATTCTGATTACAATATCCATTAATAATTACTAACAGTAACATCTTTGCCCTCATCTAGAGCAATTCTATTACTGTAACTTACTTTTGGGTCCTCTTGCCTTACATTAAGTAGGCTTGCCAATTAGCTTTATAATTTATGGTATGTTAGAAAATACTTTTAGCTAACAATTCTTCCAAAATTAATGTCAATCATACTTGTTATTGTAGTTATTATTCTAAAGGACTAGTCACTAATACATCAAAATTTATTCCCCTATAAAGGAATAGCAACAAAACATAGAATTCTAATACTAACATATAAATAAGTAGTGCTGGGATCAAATAATAACTCATTATTTCCTTCAAAAATTAAAAACTTACTAGCTGCTACATCTAAAGTTTCTGCTCTTTCTCCTTGGCGCATAGTAAACGCTCTGACTGGTACGCTACTATATTCGGGTTGATTCACTTTGTTATAGTGGTGAGGAGTACCAACTCTATTTCTATCTCGACTCTGACTGATGGTCTGTGAACTCCAAAAAGCAGATCGAGGTGCTCTAGTACAATCTTTAGCAAAGTGTCCAAGTTTTCCACAATTGTAGCAGGCTCCAGAGGCCTTACGACAAATACCTCCATGTAGCTTACCACAAACATGGCAGAAACAGGCAGAATAGGAACTTCTGGTTGTTCAACGACTAGATCTTGGTGTTCTCTGCTCTGATGATCTGCCTCTATCGTATCCCTGAGCTCGGGGTTCCTCAAATTCTTTTCTGTTCCTCAAATAACTGCTCGAGCTCTGACACGTAGATTTCTCCCTCTTCTCTATTTCACACTGCCCTTGTGGGGGTTGGGTCTATATTTGGGCTTGGGCTGACAGATTATCAGCCATTTGTTGAAAGAAAGTGGCCATTTGCTGGGCCATTTGTGCAGTAATTTGTAATGGTAAAACTGGTACAGTCGGGCCTTCGACACTTTATGGAGCTGGGGCTCAACTTGTACTTCTGCCATCACGGACTGTTCTATTGTCTCATTCTTCTCTTCCATATCTTTTCATAGGATTTTTTATTCCTGTACAACCAACATAAGGAGATTCCTCTCCATTAGTTCATATTTATGATGTAAATGTACTATATGTATTAAACATTTGAGCAGTTGTAGTTACCGACAAAAAGATTTCAAATTCACCGTTCAAAATTTACTTTAAAACCATTGCTCTGATATCACAAAACATGTCACACCCTACTCCCCTGTAAGATGTAACATGATCCCGTAGTACACCTAATGAATTACCGTACTTCGCCTACCAATAACCCATTAGATATACTACAAGGGATTTTAAAACAATTTTCGTGAAATTTAAATCATCGATTAAAATCCGGTGTTATAAAATTTTTTTTCAAAATTTTGCAAAGTGCCGGCTGTATTTTGAGAAAACAATTCTTCAATCCTGCAAAAGAAAATGCTCCCAATATGTTTTCTCAATTACAACTTCAATAACTTCATTTCAATTCACAATTCAATTCTCAATAAACAATCAATTCATTTTCAAACTAATCTCATCATAAAGAAAGATTTCGTTGATTACAAGACTCAAAATTTATAATACAAAACTATTCAAGTAAATGAAATCTCAAATTTATATTTACAATAATTTACATTTAATTACATACCAAAATGTTTTACAAGAGTTTTTATACAACTGCTCAAATAATTTACAAACATATTATTATATGCATACATCAAAACCTATGTACATGGGTATACCTAGAATATACCTGGAGCTGAATTGAAAGTGTCTTCAAAGAAATTTACTCACTGCTCTATGCTCTTCTTACCTGCGACAGCATACAAAGCTATCGCTGAGTGGTGAACTCAGTGGTGCACAACTATAATTTAAAACATAGTACAATATACATTGATAAAATTTATAGTAAATAATTTGAAAATCTGAATACTCATCAAATTTCAAAACTCAAAATATTCATTGCCAATAATGTAAATCATTTGTATAAAATAACTTTGATCACGAAATTCAATTTATCAAATCATGACTAACCATTTAAGGTAGTTCCAACAAAATCAATTATACATAAATCATAACTGAAATCATAATTCTTTACTGTTCAAAAACATTCTGTGCCTCAAAAATCATGTTGTATCTCAAAAACCATGCTGTATCTCAAAAACCATGCTGTATCTCAAAAATCATTCTTTATCTCACTAACTATACAAGACTAATCTGAAAGGGCCATATTCGATGTGATTCTAACTCCCTATGGTCGGGGAGGTCGAATCAGATTCTAACTCCCTATGGTCGGGGAGGTCGAATTATCGTGCACAGTACCATCACAATAATGAATCTTCTGCAAGGGCCATAACGATAAAATAAACTTAGATCTAACCTCAAATCAAAGGAAAATCTAAGCCTGTGCACGTACCATGGTAATCAAAGCACAACTAACTCCATTATCTTCTCAACAAAAGAGAGAGACGGGTAATAACCTAGTCAAGCATCTATAGTGAGATATAAAACAATATCACAATCCTTTAGTGAGCATAAATCACAATATAATTTGATTCAAAGTCAATTCCAATATCCAATAATTTTTTATGCTCATCACAATTCAAATCATAAATTTGCATTTTTCCATAAAAATTACCATCACAATTCAAAATATGTTCTATCACAATTTTCCAGAACATAATTTATTCAATCCATAACAATGCTTAATACTTATGGAAATACCATTTCACAAAGCTAAATTCATACATACTATAACAATTTCAATAATCATTGAATTAAATCCAATGCTTGTTGAACATAATATAAAAGAAAAATTTGTCATTTAATCATATGAAATATTCAAAACAAAATCAGTTAAAAACTAGTTGTGCACAAACCTCTGATAACTGTCTCTTGGCTCTGACTCAGTGTTTCCTTCCCCTTCCCTGAGTCTTTGCTAACTGAGAAACACAATTTGAAGTGTTTCAGTACTCATTTAAACTATCTCTAAGAATAAGGTTCAATAATTAATTTGTCGAATTCAATTATTTCCTTAGTCAACCTAATATGTCGAACCTCGATGCATTCTAGGTAAATTAGGTTTTAATTTTACTAATATGTCACATTCAATAGTCTTTTAGGGTTGGTACATGTTACCAAATTCATTTCCATGTATCTTGCATTTTCTTGCAATTTGCTGGATTCCTGTATACTAGTTTGACCTAGCCGGACGACCTAGTTCCCTCGGTTTTCGGATTTCGGTCAAAACTAAAAACTTGTAGATCTATGTCTTATTGCAAGCGGGACAAAATTTCAGGTCATTCTGAGTTATGTAGACCAAGTTATTGTCATTTTACTATTGCTGGTCAAAATGCATCAAAATTGGTCACTTTAGGTCATTTTAGGTCAATTTTGGTTCGGCCAGTTCTTGGACCCGAACTTGTGCAAGCTGTTTGACTTGCTTATGGTCATTTCTGGGCTTTGGTGTCTTCATAAGACTTGTAGATATGGGTCTAAGCTATTCATGGTTAATATTTTAGGTCAATTGGACCTGTTTTGAGTGAGTTATGGCCTAAACACTAACTACTGCCCAAATGGTCAATTTTCAGGCCTTATTTGCATTTAATCCGGATTTGGTCATTTTTCAAGCTACCTTGCAAGAAGAATTTTGGCAAGCTTTCTTCATAAAAGTTGGCACATTTTGTGCCTAGTTTCACCTCCAATTGGTCTCATACCAATTGGAGCCACACACTTAAAATTATAGGCCTAAAACACAAACTGCCTTATTGCATTTCTTTCATACACATCAAGGATCACTCCTAACACTTACCAAACTCACTATTCAAGTCATTTCTGGTTGTATCATGACCTACACATAATTCAAAACACATTATAGGTCATTTTGGTAGCTTACAATTACATTCAACATACACCATAAAGTGCAAAATTTTTCAACTCAATTTATAACAATTCAAGCACCTAACCATAACACTTTTACATGTCCAACCTCACACCATCATATATAACTGCCATAACATCCAACACAAGTCAACATTAATATACCATAAACCAAGCATGAATTCCAGCATTCTTCAAGAGTCAACAAACTGCCGCAATGATACATTTACATTCCATTAATTTCCAAGCTTCAAATTTCAATACACATTTACACATACTAAATATAATCACCCAAATAATTTCCTACACAATATACATTTAATCAATCCTTTAATTCACCATTTATAAGAAAAAATAAACTGTCTTCAAGGTGTTTCCATGGCTGCCAAAAGTACACTTCCCCATTCAACATCAAACCTCAAAAATCTCTCCATAAATCAAACACCCATAACATCCTTACAAACTTTAACAAAGCAACAATAAAAAATACAAACTTACCTATTGTTGGGACTTATTAAATCTTCACTAATCTCCCTTTATTTTGGTATCTACTTCTTCCTTGTGAGGTGGGGACCAAGATTAGTGAAGAAACTTTGATGGTTGGAGGTGAGAATGGAGGAGATTAGGAGCTCTCTCAAGTTTTGGCTATGGAGGCTTTAATGGAGTTCACTTCGACGTGGGAGAAGAAATGAAGATGATGAAGTGTTTAGTGGGTTTACATTTGCCCACTTAGTGAATATTTTAGTCCATAGTGGTCCACTCACCTTAATTAAACTATATTATATGTTTTAATTTATAATTACTCCATTTACACTCCACTTTTTGCTATTTACATTAGGTACCTCTAAATTAATTTTTCATTATATTTTCCAAGTGTAATATTATTTATTTTTAATGGAAATTTAGGTCAAAAGACAACTCGGGGTGTCGAATGACCACAATACCCTTGTTCGGGTTACATTCCCAATTTTTCGGTAACACCGGATTTTGTCCATTTTTTGATTTCTCACTTTTCTTTGTACTATTTATTTAATTTTTCTTTGATATTTCTAATGATATTTATGCTTCAATTGGTGTCTGTTTAAGTCCTAAAAATATTTTCCAGGGCTAGTCAACGATCCACGCCGTGACTTCCCGGTGCGGTCACCCATCGCTAGGGTTCTCGGCTCGCTTAACTTGGTTACATTTCTTTACTATTATTTTTCTTTTATTTTTCTTGTATTTTCTTTTCTTATATTTCATTAATTTATGTTTCCTCACTCATATCGAAGTGTAGTTCTAGGCATCCTAGCTGTCTCGACAACACTGATCACCGGAACAGTAGTATGCACTATCGAATATAGGAGTGTTACAAGAACAGCTAATAAGTTGTAATAATTATTAGGGATAAATCCTAAGTATAACAACTCAATCAACATAGCCAAAGGCTATTTTTTTTATCACAAAATGACACGGGAGGCCATAAAACACAGAATGGCATGAAGCCATATGCAGTACTACTAAGAAAATCCTATTGGCATGCCAACCTATCCAAACCAATCTTGTTAGGTGTACTAGGGCATGTTACACTTTTAAATTTTACAATTATTGAAATTTAAGTTTATGTGTTACTATTCATTTCATTAGTCAACTAAAATATTGACTTTTGCATAGACAATAGGTACGTTGGTTTTAATACTCCCAACATACCACATTTTGCATTCTAAAATTGTTGGTATTGGTTGCCAATACCATTTCTAAGCTTAGTGTTAGTTGTTCAAAATTTTCAGATTTCAAGCCTTATGTTTACTATTCCATTGGTCATTTTTACAGTAGAAATTTGGCAAAGTTATCATCATGAAAGTTGTTCCTTATTGTGTCTAGTTACATTTCTTTTTTTGAATCACTCCATTTAGAGTTTTTTTAGCTCAAGTTATGGCTTAAACACCATAATTTGCCGGATTACAAACTTTCCAGATTTTCTGGACTGACCAAATCTATAGTGTTTTGTGCAGTGAATGCAGGTCACCTTTTGAACATATTATGGTCACAATTTGGGTTTCATTTCTTCATAAAAGTTGTAGGTCTATATCTCAGCTCTCTACTGGCAAAATTTCAGGTCAATTGGACTTTTCTATGCTGAGTTATGATCAAATGAATAAACACTGTTCATTTGGTCATTTTGCCCAGGCAGAATGCAGGTCACCCGGATTAGGGCAATCTTTAGGTCAACTTGGCTTGATTTTCTGGGCATGGTTTCTTCACCAAAGTTGTGCCATTATGTGTCTAGTTTTATTTCCAATTAACCTTGCACCAATTGAACCTACACAACATCAGTTATTATTGCCCAAACCTGCTGGACTCACGCCCAGTCCTGCAAGTCACCAAGGGCAGCAACACTAACTTCAATTCCCACTAAAAAAACCACTTCATTTCTTATTCACACATAACCAAATGGTCATTAATTGACCATTAAAACTTACTTTCACCATTATATGATCAATGTCTCAATTTCATTCCTAAACCCTAACTCAACCATCTCAAATCATGCATTCACTGACCTTTCATTATCCTAAACAATAAGTTAGTATTAAGGGTAGCTAGGGTACCATTTTAATTCAAGCAAATGTTCAAAACCCTACCAAGCCCAAGGCTGCTGAAATTTTAAGCAAGACATACACATAATGTTTAGTCAATTTTCTTGTAAATTTGCATTCAATTTCACTCCTTCAACATGAATTGAAAGAGAAAGATTAAGTTTGGTCACTAATCTCTTTGGAACTAAGTTTGGGTCTTGCAAAACTTCAATTTTTCTTCAAAACTTTGCTGCCCAAAGCTTCCTCAAGTTGTGAGGTGAATTTTTTGTGAAGGCAACTAGGGCTTTTACAGTGAGAAAGGGTGGGGATTCAAGTTTGATCAAGCTTTCACGGAGGTTTTTCTCTCCTCTCTCTCTCCCTCAAGCAATTCGGTTGGTTGAAGAAGAAATGGCTGCTGGACTTTTCTTTTTTGTTTTTATCTTATTTTGTATCCATTTTATCCCTTAAGTAATTTTGTTAAGTTGTGATTGGTGGAGAGCTCATTAATGACATCATATGATGTCATAATTCCACTTTTCTTTCATTTTCTTTTCTTTTCTTTTCTACTCATTTTTAATTAAATTTTTAACAATATTTATTCACATTTTATGTCATATAAATTATTTATTTTACTAGACAAGTTGGCCAAAAATCATTTCTGAAGACAAAATGACCAAAATGCCCTTCGTTTGGCTTAACGAGCTAAAATTGTGTGTACCAATTTAAAAATTTTTTTAACCATTTTCTTAGCATTTTAATGCCATAAAAACCTCAATGACTCTTCTCTAGAGTCCTAAAAATTATTTTATGAATTCCTCCCTGGTTTAGGGCTTCTAGTTGCGAGGACCGCAACTTTCCATTTGGTTACCCATCGCTAGGGCACCGGCTCATTTAACTTGGTTGTATTTTATTCCTAAAAATTTTCCTTGATTTTTTTTTATCATTATTTGGTTTATTCGTAACTCTTCACTCTAGTCTAATTATAATTTCAAATATTCTAGCTACCCGGACCGATATTGGTCGCCAGAACAGTAAACTGTATGAAGTAGCTAAAGTGAGGATGTTACAATTCAAATCTGAATTTTTAAATTTATTTGAATCATATTCAAATTTGGATTTTTAAGTTAAATATGAGATATTCAATTTAATTTAAGTATGTATGTTTTATTTAATTATTAAATAGTGATATGCATGATGGATGATCATGGACTATAAAAGACCAATGTGATTGGATTTATTTCTTTTATGTTTCTTTGGGTTGTAAATTAATTAATTTATTTTGGGCATGTATTATTAAGGTTGTAATAATTTTGGGTTGTAATTTCATTTATTTAGTTCTTTTAAATTTGCCTTGGTATGCCAAGGATTACTATGTAATTGGATTACAAGAAGATCAAGGAGGTCAAGAGCATTGGTGGGACTAGTGGGAGGAATTCAAGATCAAGTGTTAATTATGTACTCCTTCAGCAACTCTTGTAATATGAATGAATGAAATGCACCCAGGAATGCCCTGATTTAATTCTTGGTGGCTCAGAATTGAATCCCTTAGAAAGTCCATGATCATACCATATTTATTATCCACGAATACATGAGATGTATGGGAATGTTTGTAAGTATATGATATATGCAAGCTAATTGGATAATGTGCAAAGTGAGACCTTAATAGTAATTAGGATGACCACAAAATCTTCCAAACAAATGATTAAGCTGGAAATGGTATAATTAAAGTAATTATAACATGGGCCCTCCATTGGAGCAATTATTTTAAGAAATTTTAAATAGTTGCATATGATTCAATTAATTTAAGAGATTTTCTTAAGAATAATTATTAAGCATGAGATGTTGTAAATATGTAAATGGTTTAATGGCCAATAATGGATGTGCCTGAGGACATTAAAATTATTTGCATATTTACTGGCTCAATGGGATTGTCACACCTTATCCCTCCGTAAGGCATAACATGATCCCGTAGAATACCTAATGAACTACCGAACTTCACCTACCGATAACTCATTAAGTACCCTACAAGGGATTTTAAAAACATTTTTCTTACTTTTTGGAAGTGATGAGCATTTTCTTACATTTAATATAAGTTTAAAAGCTAGCTAAAATTTTTTGTCCATTTTTATTTTTACACAAATTTTGGAAAAATTTCAGCAGAGTGCCGTCTGTATTTTAAAAAAATAGTTCTTCACAAACCTATAAAAATACTTCCAATAATTTATTTAATCAACTCAACAACTATCACAACAAACTTCAACATCATTTCTCAAACTTCAAAATTCAAATCAATAATTCACAACTCAATATTTCCATTCATTTTTCATTAAAGTAAAAACAAATTACATTTATCAACCACTTTACATTAGTAAATCCAAAATGATATTATTACAAATTTGTACAACTGCTCATGACCAGTTTTTACATATACATACAGTTACATACACAAATATAAACATTACATTTAGCGTATAAATTTATACCCAATAAAACTTCAGGAAAGGTGGCTCTAAGTTCCTCAGTAGCTCACTCTGCTACTCCTCTAGTCTCTATATCTATGACAGCAATAACAGCCATCACTGATACTATGACTCAGTGGTGCACAATATACTAAAATAATATTTATGCATAATTCAAATCACATTTATTCAAATATTGAACTGAATATGAAAAACAGATACGAAACTTGATTTATAAACTTTTAATCCAAACAATTTCATTTACGAAATCTCAAAACGAATTTCATAAAAACACAAAGTTATATCATGCCATTCGAAGCATATTCATCTCAATAGCCAGACGCTTATGAGAAATCACAAGGCTAGCTAGCTCAAATATATGGATATCCATTCAAATTTCTTCTTCTACTGGCACACACCTTAACACTTCAGCCAGAGAAGGAATCAAAATTCAAAACTAATTTCCCCCACTAGTCATGCTAGTGAGGCATTCTAATATATGGTCATGATACTGTGATTTCAAAACTATCTTAGTAATTTACTAAACATTTATTGTCATTTCAAACACATACAAGTAAACTTTCAATAATTTAAGTCAAAAGCATAATAACATTTCAATACAATTGAGTCACAATTTAATATCTCAATTCATTCAAAACAATTTGCAGAAGAAAAATTTCTCGGTATTCTTTTCCATTGAAACACACAATTTCACAGTGTTTCAGTACCATAAATTATCATAAGTTCAAAAATAATTTCAAATCTAACTTTAATATGCTTAATTTGACGTTCTTTGAAATTTGTATTTCGGGATTACTATTCATGATACTATTCAAGTCAATTTGTTGACTTTCTAATGCTTAATAGGTATGGGAATTCTAATTTCACCCAAATACTAGATTTTGGTTACCTAATTTATTGGTTTTAGTTATTTTCTCAAACTCCTTAGGCACAAATTTCAAATTTTTAGTTTTGGTGTTTAGTTTTGCACTGTTCCATTAGTCATGTTGCTGTGATAATTTGATTAAGTTTTCTTCATAAAAGTTATTCCTTATTGTCTTAAATTTATTTCCCTTTTTGAAGCACTCCATTTGGAGTTTTGTAGCCTAAGTTATAGCCATTTGAACATGGCTGGCCGAATTTGGGGTTACCCAGAATTCTAGGCAAATTCTGGATTTTGGCAATTTTTATGGTTGACTGCAGGTGGATTTTCAAATAGGTTATGGTCAAAATATGTGTTTGTTTTCTTCATGAAAGTTGTATGGCTATGTCTCAGCTTTCTAATGGTAAATATTCAGGTCATTTGGACCTTCCTAGACCATGTTATGGTCATTTATGTAATTACTATTCATTTGGTCATTTTTGTACAGGTCAGTTTACCAATTCTAGATTTGGCCTAATTGTTCACTAAGTTATGGTCACTTTCTGGGCATGATTCCTAAATGAAAAATGTGCCATTTTGTGTCTAGTTTCGTTCTCGATTGACCTCACACCAATTAGGCTGGTAAATTTTCAGTTTTGGTCCCTGAAAGGGACCTAGGTCAAGCTGCCTGTAGATTGACCTTCACCAATCCGAATTTAAACTTGTTTCCAATAATTCATACACACCACAAATGGTCACAATTGACCATTTCTCAACTCAAATAAGGTCAATAACATCATTTGGCCAATTCTTAAATTTTTTTTCAATTTTTCACAATTTCAAAACCCTAACTACACACAAAGTTTAATCTAATGCAATTTAAGGTGTATATTCATGATCTATACATTTAATTCACTTCAAATAACCATTCAAAACCATCACACTCATTCATATCAAATCCTAACTCTAGCTGGATGAATTTCATATTTGGTCTCTCAACTATTATTTTTGTTTGATTTTAAGTTGATTTCTAGTTTAATTAAGCTAAACACACAAATAATAAACTAAAATTTCAACTTAAATTACTAACCTCAACTTGGATGTCCAATTCTTCAATTCTCTTCTTTTTTCCTTTTCTTTGATTCTTCAATCTTCTTTTCTAATTGAGATAGCAAGCTTTTATGGAAAATTTTGGGGGAATTTAGGGTTATGTGTGTGGAAAATCAAGCTTGAATCAAGCTTTAATGGTGATCTTTCATGGAGGTTTGAGAGACAATTAAGAAAGAAAGAGAGAGCTACGGCTAGGGGTGGAAGACCAGCAAATTTTCTTTTTATTTTTGTTATTTTTGTGTATTTATCTATTAAAATTGACTTGGTCAAAAATCTAATTAATTAGAATTTATTTACCCTATCATGCTTATGTCACTTTGGGTGATGTCATTATTCTTTTTTTTTTCTTTTGTTTTTATGTAATTATTTGGCTATTTGACTTGGTAAAAAAGGTTGGGAAATTAAAATTAATTTTGACATCATATGTGATGTCATCATCATGATATAATAAGTCCCATTTTTATTAATTTTCTTTTTCTTTAAATTTTTCAATAGTTATTTAATTTAATTTTCGATTCCAAAATTTTCGTTTCTTCGATTTTATTGGACAGTTAGGTCAGGAGTTAGCTCTAGGGGTGAATTGACCAAATCGCCCCTTGCCGATTCAATCCGGTTTGCAAGTTATTCCATATTTCTTCTAGATCTCTGACCTAATTATTTGACCTATTTAACAACACTTTTTTGTGATTTTCTCTTTTCCACTGTGTTTGTAATAGTCCTAAGGACCGCAGCTTCACATTTTACGATTCGAAATTTGAGTTAGACTGACCTCGCAGTCATTCCCGAGAAGGTCACCCATCGCTGTGACTCCCAGCTCATTTAACTTATTGTGTTCTATTTTTCTTATTTATACTTAACTATTTGGCAATTACTAATTATTTGCGTTCAGGGCTTAACTAGGTATCTTAGATGTGGTTCTAATTCTCTTAATTCTCCAGACCGACACCGGTCACCAAAAAAGTAAAATGTACCAGGCTATGCAAATAGGGGTATTACAATTCTCCCCCCCTTAAAATAAATTTCGTCTCAAAATTTTACCTCATAATCAGTCTTTGAACAGCTGTGGGTGCTGTCTTCTCATGTTCTCCTCTCGTTCCCAAGTAGCCCTGGCCCGAATGATGGTTCCACAGCACTTTTACCAATGGTATTTGCTTGTTCCGTAGCTGCTTCACCTCATAAGCTAGAATCTCTATGGGTTCTTCCTCATATGTGAGATCTGGATTCACTTCAATCTCTTCTAATAGTAGTACATGAGATGGGTTTGATCGATACCTCCTCAACATAGACACATGGAAGACGTTATGTATCTTCTCCAACTCTGGAGGTAATGCCAAATGATATGCCAAAGGACCCACTCTCTCTAGAACCTCATATAGCCCAATGAAATGAGGACTCAGTTTCCCTTTCCTGCCGAATCTCATAATTTTCTTCCAAGGGGAAACCTTGAGAAATACTTTCTCACCCACCGCATATTCAATATCCCTTCTCTTCATATCAATATAGGACTTCTAACGGTTTGATGCATCTTTAAGTCAATTTTTAACCAATCTGATTTTCTCTTCAGTTTGCTGAACAAATTCAAGCCTAATCAACTTTTTTTTACCTACCTCATCCCAACACAATGGGGTTCTACATTTTTTGCCATGCAAAGCTTCATATGGAGGCATCCCAATACTTGATTGGTAGCTATTGTTGTAAGCAAACTCAATCAATGTCCCAGCTGCCCTCAAACTCAATCACACAAGCCCGTAGCATGTCCTCTAAGGTCTGAATTACCCTCTCAGACTGGCCATCTGTCTATGGGTGGAATGCCGTGGTGAAGTTCAATCTAATTCCTAGGGCTCTTTGAAGACTACCCCATTATCTAGAAGCGAACCTAGGATCTCTGTCTGATACGATGGATACTGGCACTCCATGCAGTCTTACTATCTCATCAATGTATAACTTGGAAAATCTTTTTAAACTATAGTCCATCCGAACAGGCAGAAAATAAGCAGACTTAGTCAGTCTGTCAATTATAACCCATACTGCATCATAGCTCTTCTGTGTCCTCGGAAGTCCCATCACAAAATCCATAGTTATTCTCTCCCATTTCCATTTTGGTACTGGTAGTGGATGTAACAAACTAGCTAGTACTTGATGCTCTGCCTTCACTTGTTGACAAGTTAGACATTTGGAAACAAATTCTGCCACATCTCTTTTCATACCCGTCCACCAGTAGTGCTCTTTCAACCCTCTATACATTTTTTTACCACCAGGGTGCATAACAAAAGGAGACTCATGTGCTTCCTTCAAAATGATCAGTCTCAAGTCAACATCATTAGGAATGCACATTCTACCCTGGTGAAGCAGTAGGCCGTCATCTCTCACTAAGAATTCAAGCTTCTTCCCCTTTTTGACTTCTTCTAACAGCTTCTGATACTTCTAATCATTCTAAACAGCCATTCTGATCTGGTCAATCAACACTGGCTGTACATGCCATGTAATTGTTGTTTGCCCCTCATCATTAATCTCTATACTGGCATGCAAAACTCTCAAATCATGTATCATAGACAAAGGAGAAGCCCATAGACTTACCGTAGTCTTGCGACTTAAGGCATCAGCCACCACATTAGCTTTCCCTAGCTGATAGTCTATCAGACAACCATAGTCTTTTATCAACTCTAACCATCTCCTCTATCTCAAATTTAACTCCTTCTGAGTGCCTAGATACTTCAAACTCTTATGATTTGTGTAGATGTAGCACTTCTCCCTATATAAATTGTGTCTTCAGATCTTAAGAGCAAACACAATAACTGCAAGCTCCCAGTCATGTGTCGGATAGTTCCTCTCATGCAATTTCAGCTGGCGTGATGCATAGGCAATGACATTCCTCTCTTGCATCAATACACAGCCTAACCCATTATGAGAAGCATCGCTGTAAACAATATACTCTTTACCCGAGGTAGGTAAAGCAAGGACTGGAGCCTCAGTTAAACATCTTTTCAACTCATCAAAACTCTGTTGGCATTTATCTGTCCACTGAAATTTCACATCTTTTTGAAGTAATTTGGTAAATAGAGATGCCAACATGGAGAATCCCTTCATAAATCGATGGTAGTATCCAGCTAAACCCAGAAAACTGCGAATCTCCTTAATATTTTTGGGTGGTCTCTAATTAAGAACAACTTCTATCTTACTTGGATCTACCTTGATGCCCTCTACCGATACTACATGGCCTAAGAAGGATATTTCCTTTAGCCAAAATTCACACTTCGATAATTTGGCGTATAGTTATTTCTCCCTCAAAGTCTGCAGTACAATCCGCAGATGTCTATCATGCTCTTCTGCACTCCTCGAGTAGACCAATATATCATCTATGAATACCACAACAAACTAGTCAAGGTATGGTATGAAGATAGTGTTTATCAGATCCATAAAAGCAGCCGAAGCATTAGTTAATCTGAATGGCATGACTAAGAACTCATCATGGCCACAGGGGGTTCTAAAGGCAATTTTAGAAATACTTTGCTCTTGTACTTTTAGCTGATAATAACCAGACCTCAGGTCAATTTTGGAGAATACAGCTGCACCCCTCAACTGATCAAACAAATCATCAATGCGGGGCAATGGGTATCTATTCTTTATTGTCACCTTATTCAACTGCTGATAGTCAATACATAACCAAAGAGTGCCATCCTTCTTCTTAACAAATAACACTGGCACTCCCCAAGGTGACACACTAGGGTGGATAAAGCCCTTGTCAAGCAGCTCTTGCAACTGCACTTTCAATTCTTTCAATTCTGTTGGTGCCATTCTATATGGTGTTATGGAGATTGGCTCCACACCAGGCATAACATCAATCTCAAACTACACTTCTCTTTCTGGTGGTAATCCTGGCAATTCATCAGGAAACACATCTGGAAAGTCACATACTGTAGGGATGTCCCTCAGTGCTGGACTCCCCACTTGGGTGTCTATCACATGTGCCAAGTATGCTTCACACCCTTTTCTGATCATCCTTCCAGCTAGTGCAGCCGAAATGATATTTAGTGGCAGTAACTGCCTCTCTCCATGTATTACCACATCACCATATAGAGGGAGACCAAAAGTGACTGTCTTCAATCTACAGTCAATCATAGCGTGATGCCTGGCTAACCAATCCATGCCCAATATGATATCATAATCTCTAAAGGGCATTTCAATCAAATCTGATAGAAAAGTATGTCCTTGGATCACCAAAGGACAATCTCTATAGATTCTATTGACTCGAAACTCTTGTCCTAACGGACTAGTTACTAGCACTTGAAAATCTATTTTGGCACACGGAACCACAAGGAAACTCACTATGCTAGTACTAACATATGAGTGGGTTGAACCCGGATCAAATAGTACAAATACATCTTGATCAGAGATAGAAAATGTATAGGCTACAACATCGGAAGTCTCAGCCTTTTCCCGTTGTCTCATTATGTAAACCCTGGTTGGAGCACTCCCTTTTGCTGACTGGCTAACAGTACCCTGACTGCCAGAAGTATTGCCTCTACCTCTGCCTCTTCCTCTACTAACCTGTTGTGAACCTCTGGTAGCAGGACTCTGAATAGATCCTTCTGCAGAAGTAGGAGTTGGCCCAAATCTAGGGGCGCTGGTGCAATACTTAGCGATGTAACATCCTCATTTTAGCTAGTCCGTACAGTTTACTGTTCCGGTGACCAGTGTCGGTCCGGACAACTAGAACGTTCGGAAAAAAAAAATATTTAAACTAAAGTGAGGAACCATAATTAACTCAAATATTAATGAGAAAAATTTATGAAAAATTTTAGAAATAAAATACAACCAAGTTAAATGAGCCGTTGCCCTAACGATGGGTAACCTAGTGAGAAGTTGCGGTTCTCGCAACCAGGACCCTAGACCTAGGGGAAAAAATTATAAAATAATTTTTGGGACTCCAAAGAAGGGTTATTGAGGTTCTTATGGCATTAGAATGCCAAGAAAATACTTAGAAAAATTTTTCAATCGGTAAAGACAATTTTGGCCCGTTAAGCTAAACGGAGGACATTTTGGTCATTTCGTCTTCAGAGATGATTTTTGGGCCAACTTGCTCAGTTAAATAAATAATTTATATAACATAAAATATGATTAAATATTGTTAAAAATTTAATTGCTATTAAATAGACAAGAAATGGAGTAAAAATGAAAGAAAATAGATTTATGACATCACCATGAGGTCATTTAAAATTCTCCCAACCAACCCAATGTTGACACATGGCATAAGCTCACTTAAAAGAGACAAATGGGCTGGAAATGGAACAAAAAAATCAGACTTCTTCAACCTTTGGGGCAGCCAAAAACGTGGAGAGAGAGAGAGGAAGAAAAAACTCCATTAAAGCTCACCCAAGCTCCCTACCCCACCAAATCTCACTCCAAAACCCTAGCCTTCTTCACAAAAAAATTAACCTAGCACCTTGAGGACACTTTGGGCAGCAAAAAGAAAGAAAAATCAAGAAGTTTTCTAAGCTAGGGAAACTCTCCAACAAAGGTTAGTGACCTAACCCTAAATTTTTACTTTGAATACATGTTTAGGGACTTGAATAAGTGTGAATTGCAAAGAAAAATTATTGAATATCATTTGGATGGAAACCCTAGATTTTGGGCAGCCATGGTTAGGGTTTGATTGGGTTGAGTTTAATGAAATTAAAAGACTATTATGGCTGCCCACAACATGTATTTACTAAGTGGATTGATGAAATGCAAGTTAAATGCATGATTTGAGATGTTAGGGTTAGGGTTTGGGGTGGAAAAATGGAACTTTGAGCATGTAATGATGAAAGTGAGTTTTAATGGTCAATTAGTGACCATTTAGTTCTGTTTAAATTAAAAATGAAGTGTGTTGAGTGATGGGATTGGGTTTGGTGTGGCTGCCATAAAAGGGACCTGTAGAATGGAGTGACCTGCAGAATTGGACTTGAGTCCAGCAGGTTTGGGCAGCCATAACTTGAATTGTAGAGGTTCAATTGGTGCAAGGCCAATTGGACATGAAACAAGACACATAATGGCACAACCTTCATGAAGAAATTATGCCCATAAAACCAAACCAAGTGGACCAAAAGCTTGCTCAAATCTGGGTAACCTGCAGGCTGTTTCTACAGAATGACCAAATGAACAATGACTGTTCATTTGGCCATAACTCAATGTAGAAAAGTCCAATTGACCTAAACTTTTACCAGCAATAAGATGAGATATAGACCAACAACTTTCATGAAGAAATCTATCCCAAATTATGAACAGAACCTATCCAATAAGTGAGTTGCAGTCAATAACCTGCAGTCTAATTCTGCAGAATGACCAAATAAACAGTGATTGTTCATTTGGCCATAACTCAATGTAGAAAGGTTTAATTGATCTGAAATTTTACCAGAAATAAGATAAGATATAGACCAACAACTTTCATGAAGAAACTTACCCAAAATTATGACCAGAACCTAACCAACAAGGGAGTTGCAGTCACTGTTCACTGCACTGTAGATATGGTCAGTCCAGAAAAATTCCAATCCGGCCAGTTGTGGTTTTTGGACCATAACTTGAGTTACAAAACTCCAAATGGAGTGATTCAAAAAAGGAAATTCAACTAGAAAAAATAAGAAACAACTTTCATGTTGATCATTTTACCAAATTCCAGCCGCAAAAATGACTAATGAAACAGTAAAAATGAGGCAAGAAAACTAAAAATTCTGCTTTCTTAACATTAAGCTTAAAAATGGTATTGGCAACCAATACCAACAAAATTTGAATGCAAAATGTGGTATATTGGGAGTATTAAAACTAATATACCTATTGTCTATGCAAAAGTCAACATTTTGGTTGACTAATGAAGTGAATAGTAATACCAAAACTTGAAATTCAAAAATTGTAAAACTTAAAAGTGTAAAATGCCCTAGTATACCTAACAAGATTGGTTTGGATAGCTTGGCATGCCAATAGGGTTCTGTTAGCAGTACTGCATATGGCTTTATGCCATTCTGTGTTTCATGGCTTTCCCATGCCATTCTGTGAAATAATAGCCTTTTGAGTTGATATACTTGGGTTTTAACTCTGATCATTATTACAGCTTATTAGCTGTTTTGTTGCACACCGGGAGACACAATGTAACCGATGGTGTGATGGTCCGAGGTACTTAGTACCCAGTGCCAGTTTACCCATTTATCCAGTCCAGTAAATTAGTATGGGTTACTCGGCAATGTTAAAGAACCTTACCAAAATTTTAATTTAATAATAATGCAAATAGTATCAGAAGTTAAGTCTACCAAAAATTGTAAACACACATTCTGCATCTTTATTTTATTTTATTTTATTCATTTTATTTTATTTTAATTGTCACCACTAAGCAGAATTGCTTAGCGCGTCGCTTTTGCCACGCACAGGTACTGGAGACCTAGCTGGTGAGCCCAGCAGACATCAGACCGAGTGAGCCTTCAGATTTGCATCCGGAGTCCCGAGTCACCTCACACCTGCAGTGCATATGGTAGGACATAGGATTTTGGGAGTATTTTGTATTAATTTGGATTGTAATTATAAACTCCTGTAATTATGTATTAATGAAAATATATAAAATTTCATATTATTGAGATTTTCTGCATTATGTATGTTGATAAATGAAATGTTGAGAATTATTTGTGAATATGCTTCAAGTGATGAAGTGAACAGAAAAGTTTTGAAAATAATATCTGATTGAGATTGAGATTTTGAGATTGACTTGAATATATATAATGGAGTTTGGATTTGGAAATTATTTTGGAAGTGTTTTTAAACAGGTTCAGAAGAACTGTTTTTTCAATTTACAGCCGGCACCCTACCGGATGTTCTATAAAATTTGTGGTTAAATTCAGATTTATCAAAATTGAAAATAAATGAATTATAAAGGGATAAATTGTAATAGAAACATAAATTGGTGCTCCGGCACACTGAGTGGCATAACTTGCTCTGCTACACTGTAGACGGGTAAGGTGCAGTCAGTTGGAAGAGTTCCAAACAGAGCACGACTGCAGATTCCACTACAGAGGCTGATTATATTGCTGCATCAGATGCTGCAAAGGAAGCTGTTTGGATAAAGAAGTTCGTGACAGAACTTACAGTAGTTCCTTCCATTGAGTCAGCAGTTCCACTACACTGTGACAATAATGGAGCAGTCATACAGGCTAAGGAACCAAGGTCTCACCAGAAATCCAAACACATAGAAAGGCGCTACCACATTATCAGAGAAATAGTTGGGCGAGGCGATGTAGCCATGCAGAAAATAGCATCAGCTGAAAATCCAGCTGATCCATTCACTAAGCCTATGTCACAGACTCAGTTAGACAGACATCTTGAGAAGATAGGTCTAAGATATTGTAATGAATGGCTCTAGTGCTAGTGGGAGATTGTTAGTAGTATGCCCTAGAGCATATCATTTAGTATGTATCTTGTACATATTTTTATTAATAAAAGGCATTTCCACTTTTCTGTTTACATAATATATTTATGTGTAATAGAAAAGGTCCATTGATATTTTGTTAGAAATATTATTCTTAAGTTGTTAAGAATATGAGTGACAATATTTCTAGCACGAAGTATCATAAATAGGTTCACAATCGAGGATACTTCATAATAAGGACATGACTTATCCAGAAAGATTGTATTCATGTTTGTTCCCAAGTTATTTATATGAGATATAAATAAGATGGAATGGTGAGTCTCATGCCATATAACAAACATGATAGGCACTTATAAATGATAAGTAGGCCAAACCAGTGACACTTATAACAAGCACATGGAGTTTACTCTTGTCAATGTTTTGTCATAAATCATATCAGTGCATATAATCTTTAGACTTGAGATAGTACAGTTATCTTGTATATAGGTAGTTTGAGTTTGATACTGCTTTCATACTTGTACTGTGTATGGGTATATGGGCATGTGTTGGCTCCTACTAGTTATATATGGAGGTAGGTGTTGATCAAGATGGAATCTATTCCTCTAAGTAAATAGAGATAAAATCCTATGTTCATTTAATTGTTCTTGATGTTTCAAGTTCCTGGCCAGGATAGATAGATTTATTCAGAAAAGAGTTTCTGATGAGAAAATCTTTTTAATCAAGAACTGGAATTAAAAGAGAACATAATATTCATAGAAAATGGAGCTTGACATAAACCATGACTCCAGCTTGAGTTGGGATTTTGTAACAGAGAGATTCTAGTGCATGGTAACATATGATTATAGGTTCATTTAATGTAAACCTTATTACTAATTGGGTGGCCATGGCATGCTATGCTAGGTGTTAACCATGGTCTATGAGGTTCATAAAATGATTTAGAGAAATCATTTATGGTAAGAAAGAGTTCTGATGATATTAAGAGTTGATATCATGTCTCATTGCCAATTAGTGATGAGCCTAGTAAGTCACACACATACACAAGTTATCACCTAATTAAATATGATTTAATTAATTAATTAAAGAGTTTAATTGATTAATTAAATAGGTTTGGTTTGCAATTAGTTTGCAAAGTCCCTAGCATGACTTGAAACCAAATCTAGGTTATTGGATATAAATATAAGTTAAATTTATATTTAAAGTGTTTAAATATGAATTTAATTAAGGAGAAATTAATTAATAGAGATTAATTAATTAATTTATATTTGATATAAATTAATTAGAAGAAGAAAAATAATTATTTTGGGTTGAGAACTCAAAATTAAGACACAGGGGCATTTTGGTCATTTTGCAGTGTGACACGTGGCACCATGAGATGGTAACACATGACATAACACATAAGCTTGTAGGTGAAGGAGGATCTCACTTGCACTCTGCATGTTCTCATGTTGCTTCTGTAACTCATTACTCATGGAAGCAAGCATGTAACAGTTAGCTTTCATATCATGCTCCTTCCACTTGTCCAAAGTTTCATGTTCCTCTTGTGTGGCCTTTGGTGGTAAGGGACCAGGAACATTTGAATCTAGAACATATCCTATATGTTCAAGGTTCAGGACAAGTTTCAAATTTCTTAGCCAATCAGACAGATTAGGTCCTGTCAACCTATTGTGATCAAGTATGCTTGCAAGGATATTGGATGGTAGTGGTTGTTCTGTGCTCATTATTATCAGAAAATTAATTGCAGAAATAACCAGATTAATTAGTAAATGTATCATGTAATTAACCAAATATGATTATGGTCTTTTAATCAAATTGGTCCTCCCACTAACTTAGCGAATCCTACACTTCCAAAGTAGGAAACATAAATCCTAGTTGGATGGATTTCTAGTGGGTGATTGAATTCTTGTAATTCTATAGATCATCCTCAGGTACATCCATTATTGGAATTACAATAAACTATAAGTGAGCAACTCCTTGCCCATCACATCTCATATAAGGTTCAATCCTTTACCTAGCCCCTAATGCTCAAAATCTCAGGTACATCCATTATTGACTTATCTTGCATTAGTTAAGTTGATCCCATTGAGCCAGTAATTATGTAAATAATTTTAATGTCCTCAGGTACATCCAATATTGGCCACCAAACCATTTACATATTTACAACATCTCATGCTTAACAATTATTCTTAAGAAAATCTCTTAAATTAATTGCATCTCATGCAACTATTTAAAATTTCTTAAAATAATTGCCCCAATGGAGGGCCTATGTTATAATTACTTTAATTATAGCATATCTAACTTAATCATTTGTTTGGAAGATTTTATGGTCATTCTAATTATTATTAAGGTCTCACTTTGCACATTATCCATTTAGCATGCATATATCATATAATTGCATACATTCCCATACATCTCATGCATTCATGGATAAGCAGTAAATATGGTATGATCATGGACTTTCTAACGGATTCAATTCTGAGCCACCAAGAATTGAATCAGGGTATTCCTAGGTGCATTTCATTCATTCATTTTACAAGAGTTGCTGAAGGAGTACATAATCAACACTTGATCTTGAATTCCTCCCACTGGTCCCACCAATGCTCTTGACCTCCTTGAACTTCTTGCAATCCAATATTACATAGTAATCCTTGGCATACCAAGGCGAATTTACAAGAACTTAAATAAATGAAATTACAACCCAAAAATTATTAAAAACTTAATAATACATGCCCAAAATAAATTAAAATAAATTAATTAATTTACAATCCCAAAGAAACATAAAAGAAATAAATCCAATCACATTGGTCTTTTATAGTCCATGATCATCCATCATGCATATCACTATTTAACAATTAAATAAAACATACATACTTAAATTAAATTGAATATCTCATATTCAACTTAAAAATCCAGATTTGAATATGATTCAAATAAATTTAAAAATTCAGATCTGAATCTCATTCAAACAAATTTAAAAATTCAGTTTTGAATCACATTCAAACAACTTCAAAAATTCAGATTTGAATCACATTCAAACATTTTTTAAAAAATCAGATTTGAATCACATTCAAACATTTTTTAAAAAATCAGATCTGAATTTTATTCAATCAATTTTAAAAAATCAGATTTAAATATGATTCAAACAACTTTAAAAATTCAGATTTGAATCACATTCAAACAATTTTTAAAATTTTTTATTTGAATCATAATTTAATTGTGTGATTAAAAATCCTAATTAAACATTTTAATTAGTCATATGATAAACCTTTCATCATGCAACAATTGCAGAATTTAATAACAACCATGCGCACCATGATCTTCCAAAGCCATGCGCACCATGTTGGAGTTCTTCAAGCATGCCGCCACACCTCTTGATCCAACCAGCAATGGATCAATTATCTCATGATCAAATCACACAATTAAATCACATAATCAACAATCTAAATGGCAAATATAGTGGCTCTGATACCAATTGAATGAACGAAAGCGTGAAAAACACAAGTTTATACCATTGAATTCAAAAATTTTCACCTAGGGTCACATGCACCATGTAAGATTTATTTTTATCCATTTGATTTCAATGATAAACAACATATTAAAACTCTTTTAATATGTTTTTGGATCTGTATTTTCCATTTAAGATTTTAAAATTAATCAGATTAATTTTAGAACCCTAGATTAAATCAAGAATGATTACACTAACCTCTTGATGCACTGCAGCGTGTCTGTGCCTTTAAGATTCGTCTTCAGGACACCAGATGTTGTCCCTCTAGCTTGTCCACACCAAGAACACCTATGGCAGCCCTTGAACAGCTTCTAAAGCCTTTTCTATTAATTAGAAACTCAAGTTCTCCCTTTTAAGAGATTAGAGATGTAAACAGGACACTAGAAACAATTTCTAGTGTTCTTAATTCAAGAGATTGATGGCTAATCTCTTTGAATTGATGAGAGATGAAGAAGAATAGAGGGAGGGCTGAAAAATGGCGTGACCAAGGAGTGTGGCTGCTAGTTGTGTTTTATTTTCTCATAACAACACTTAAATAGCTAGGTTAACACATTAAACCCTTGCCACATGTCACCCTTTGATTAGCTCTAGGTTTAAGTGACCCAATCACATTGTGCCAAGTGTCAAACCTATATGTAATCTTGATTTTAATCATCTTACATGATTAAAAAACATTTGGCAAGCTTATGTGTTATGCCATGTGTCACCATCTCATGGTGCCACGTGTCACACTGTAAAATGGCCAAAATGCCCCTGTGTCTTAATTTTGAGTTCTTAACCCAAAATAATTATTTTCTTCTTCTAATTAATTTATATCAAATATAAATTAATTAATTAATCTCTACTAATTAATTTCTCATCAATTAAATTCATATTTAAACACTTTAAATATAAATTTAATTTATACTACACATCCAATAATCTAGATTTAGTTTCAAGTCATGCTAGGGACTTTGCAATTTAATTGCAAACCAAACCTATTTAATTAATCAATTAAACCCTTTAATTAATTAATTAAATCATATTTAATTAGGTGATAACTTGTGTATGTGTGTGACTTACTAGGCTCATCACTAATTGGCAATGAGACATGATATCAACTCTTAATATCATCAGAACTCTTTCTTACCATAAATGATTTCTCTAAATCATTTTATGAACCTCATAGACCATGGTTAACACCTAGCATAGCATGCCATAGCCACCCAATTAATAATAAGGTTTACCTTATATGAACTTATAATCATATGTTACCATGCACTAGAATCTCTCTGTTACAAAATCCCAACTCAAGCTGGAGTCATGGTTTATGTCAAACTCCATTTGCTATGAATATTATGTTCTCTTTTAATTCCAGTTCTTAATTAAAAAGATTTTCTCATCAGAAACTCTTTTCTGAAAAAATCTATCTGTCCTGGCTAGGAACTTGAAACATTAAGAACAATTAAATGAACATAGGATTTTATCTCTATTTACTTAAAGGAACAGATTCCATCTTGATCAACACCTACCTCCATATATAACTAGTAGGAGCCAACACATGCCCATATACCCATACACAGTATAAGTATGAAAGCAGTATCAAACTCAAACTACCTATATACAAGATAACTGTGCTATCTCAGGTCTAAAGATTATATGCACTAATATGATTTATGACAAAACATTGACAAGAGTAAACTCCATGTGCTTGTCTTAAGTGTCACCGGTTCGGCCTACTTATCATTTATAAGTGCCTTTCATGTTTGTTATATGGCATGAGACTCACCATTCCATCTTATTTATATCTCATATAAATAACTTGGGAACAAACATGAATACAATCTTTCTGGATAAGTCATGTCCTTATTATGAAGTATCCTCGATTGTGAACCTATTTATGATACTTCGTGCTAGAAATATTGTCACTCATATTCTTAACAACTTAAGAATAATATTTTTAACAAAATATCAATGGACCTTTTCTATTACACATAAATATATTATGTAAACGGAAAAGTGGAAATGCCTTTTATTAATAAAAATATGTACAAGATACATACTAAATGATATGCTCTAGGGCATACTACTAACATCATGTCCACAAGATGATTCGGCTGATTGAGTAGTTGGAACATCTTGACTTCAACATAGATTTCCAACTACAGACGGATTTGATCCTTCAGTCCCTTCCTGAGTCTTTTGGGAATTTTGTGACAAATTTCCATATGACTAAACAGGAATGCACCTTAGCTGGTTTACTCAACATGCTGGTTATTGCCCAAAAGAATATGCCAGGCAATAAAGGGAAAGAGGTAGCTTTGGTTGCATCTTCTTCTGCTGGAAAGTCTAACAAGAAGAAGGACAATAAGTAAAAAGAAACCTCAGATTCCTGGTCCTTCCAAGAAAATAGCTAAACAGAAAACAAAGATCAAAGTTGACAAAGGTAAATGAAAGTGTTTCCACTACCAGCAGGAAAGTGTTTCCACTACCAGCAAGAAAGTGTTTCCACTGTCCAGAGTATAGCAATCTAAAAGAATGCAATGCCATGGTGAAAAACCAACTCAAGTTCAAAATATATTTGGCACTTAAGATTATGTCATATTGCAGAAGATAGGATTGCAAAATTGGAGAAAATGGGGATTTTATCCTCATTGGGCTCTGAGCCTACACCAACTTGTGAATCTTGCCTTCAGGGTAAAATGACTAGATCACCCTTTGTTGGACAAGGGCTAAGAGCTAAAAATATTTTGGAGCTAATACATAGTGATGTATGTGGTCCATTTAAAGAAATGGCTAGAGGGGGTTTTCATTATTTTATTACCTTTACTGCTGATAAATCAAGGTTTGGGTATTTGTATTTGATGAAATACAAACATGAATCTTTTGAAAAGTTCAAAGAATTTAAATCTGAAGTAGAAAATCAAACGGGAAAGAATATTAAAGCTCTTCGATCAGATCGTGGAGGTGAATATTTGAGTACTGAATTTGATGAATACTTGAGAGAGCATGGCATTGTTTCTCAGCTGACTCCTCCATGAACGCCACAGCTGAAGGGTGTATCTGAAAGGAGAAATCGTACCCTATTGGATATGGTACATAGTATGATGAGCTATACTGATATGCTAATCTTCTTTTGGGGATTTGCATTAGAATCAGCTTTGTATATTCTGAATAGAATTCCATCAAAATCAGTTTCTTCCACACCTTATGAGATATGGCATGGAAGAAAACCAAGTCTTAAGCATGTTAAGATTTGGGGTTGTCCAGCTTATATCAAAAAGCTGAACACTGATAAATTGGAGAGTAGATCAAAAAAAAGGTCGATTTGTTGGATATCCAAAAGATAGTTTTGGATATTATTTTTATTTGCCTACTTCACAAAAGGTTGTGATAAGTAGAGATGCCACATTTCTTGAACAACTGTTTGTTCAAGAAGGAGGCAAAGGAAGGCAAATAGAGTTAGAATTGGAGAATTCTGACCAACCAATGCATCGATGGATATAGATCCATCTAGTCAACCAATACCCGTTGATGAAACATCTACAGCTGTTCCTCGTAGAACAACTAGGGTATCTCACCCACCAGTGAGATATGGTTTTCTTCATGAAGAAGAACAAGAGTTGTCTACTCATGAAGAAGTAGATCATGGAGATGATCCACTTACCTATGAAGAAGCTATATCAGATATAGACTCTTCAAAATGGATTGATGCTATGAAATCCGAGATTGATTCCATGTATAAGAATCAAGTTTGGGATCTTGTTGACCCACCTGAAGGTATTATACCTATAGGGAACAAATGGGTTTTCAAGAAGAAAATTGGTTCTGATGGAAAGGTAGAGACCTATAAGGCAAGGCTAGTAGCGAAAGGGTTTCACCAAAGGTAAGGAATCGACTATGAGGAGACTTTCTCGCCTGTTGCCATGCTTAAATCAATTAGGATTTTATTAGCAATAGCTGCATACTATGATTATGAGATTTGGCAGATGGATGTCAAAACAGCTTTTCTCAATGGATACATTGAAGAAAGCATTTTCATGGAACAACCTAGGGGATTTGAATCCCAAGATGGTTCCAAGGTATGCAAGCTAAAGCGATCCATTTATGGGTTGAAACAAGCTTCGAGGAGTTAGAACATCCGTTTTGATGAAGCCATTAAATCCTTTGGTTTTATCAAAAATGAGGATGAGCCATGTGTATATAAGAAGGTTAGTGACAGTGCTATCACTTTCCTTGTCTTATATGTGGATGACATACTGTTGATGGGTAATGACACAGGTATGTTGACGACTATAAAGGTATGGTTGTCAAATACATTCTCCATGAAAGACTTAGGGGAGGCAACCTATATTCTTGGAATTCGCATCTATAGAGATAGAACGAAAAGAATAATTGGTTTATCCGAAAGTCTATACTTGGAAAAGGTGTTAAAGAGGTTTAACATGCTTGATTCCAAGAGAGGATTGTTACCAGTGAGACATGGTATCCATCTTTCTAAAGAGATGTCTCCAAAGACACCTGAAGAAAGAGATAAGATGGCCAGGATTCCATATGCTTCGGCTATTGGAAGTTTAATGTATGCAATGTTGTGTACTAGGCCGGATATCGCATATGCTGTTAGTTTGACTAGCAGGTATCAATCCAATCCAGGTTTGGAACACTGGATAGCTGTCAAGTATATTCTTAAGTACTTGAGAAGAACTAAGGATTTATTCTTGATTTATGGAGGTGGAGACTTGCAATTGGATGGTTATACCGATTCGATTTCCAATCGATATCGATGATAGAAAGTCTACCTCTGGATATGCGTTCATTTGTAATGGAGGTGCAGTCAGTTGGAAGAGTTCCAAACAGAGCACGATTGCAGATTCCACTATAGAGGCTGAGTATATTGCTGCATCAGATGCTGCAAAGGAAGCTGTTTGGATAAAAAAGTTCGTGACAGAACTTATATTAGTTCCTTCCATTGAGTCAGCAGTTCCACTACACTGTAACAATAATGGAGCAGTCATACAGGCTAAGGAACCAAGGTCTCACCAGAAATACAAACACATAGAAAGGCGCTACCACATTATCAGAGAAATAGTTGGGCGAGGCCATGTAGCCATGCAGAAAATAGCAACAGCTGAAAATCCAGCTGATCCATTCACTAAGCCTATGTCACAGACTCAGTTAGACCGACATCTTGAGAAGACAGGTCTAAGATATTGTAATGAATGGCTCTAGTGCTAGTGGGAGATTATTAGTAGTATGCCCTAGAGCATATCATTTAGTTTGTATCTTGTACGTATTTTTATTAATAAAAGGCATTTCCACTTTTCCGTTTACATAATATATTTATGTGTAATAAAAAAGGTCCATTGATATTTTGTTAGAAATATTATTCTTAAGTTGTTAAGAATATCATTTGGCCATAACTCACTGTAGATATGGTCAATTGACCTGAAATTTTTACAGCAACAAGATAGCATATAGACAAACAACTTTCATGAAGAACATCACCCTAAATTATGCCATTAACCCATTCAAATTATTGGGCAAAGTTGAGTTATCAAACCTGCAACTCTGCAGATTTTCATTTGAGCAGTAATGTTTGGAGGACTATAACTCTCTCTAGAAAACTTGGATTTAGGCGATTTTTGAACCGATGGAAACCTAAGACATGGTAGAACATTTCATATGAAGAAAGTTAGACCAAATTATGAACTTAACTTGATCAAACTACTGACCAAAGTTGGACCAAAATATGCCAAAACCCAAAATTGCAGCATGAACAGTACACGTGAACAATAAACTTATTTTGGCCATAACTTGAGCTACAAAACTCCAAATGGAATGATTCAAAAAAGGAAATTCAACTAGACAAAATAAGGAACAACTTTCATGTTTACCATTTCCTCAAATTCCCACTATAACAGTGCTTAATGAAATAGTAAAGTTAAGCTTCAAAAACTGAAAATTTTGTTTCCCTTGGTTTAAGCCTAAAAATGGTAATGGTGATCACTTCCAACAAGTTTTAAATGAAAAATGTGGTATGTTTGAAGTGCCAAAGCCAATGTACCTACTTTCTATGCAAAAGTCAACTTTTTGTTTGACTAATGAAGTGAATAGTGACACCAAAACTTGAAATTCAAAAATATGAAACTTAAAAATGCAAAATGCCCTAGTAGGCCTAATGTGATTGGTTTGGATAGTTTGGCATGCCAATAGGGTATTGTTTTAGCGATCGCGAAAGGCTTTATGCTGTGTTCATGGCTTTATGCCCGTATTCATGGCTTTTATGCCCGTATTCATGGCTTTTATGCCCGATTATGTGATATCATGGCTTTTTAGCCATACCGATCGCATACATGGTTGGCGCTGCGTCCCATGGTATGACGCCCGAGGCACCGCGGTGTCGGTGCCAACGACCGTTATCGATCTGATCGTCGATTATAGGTTACTTGGGCATGGAAAAGTATAAGCGTGATTGAACCGATTATTAAAGAAAATACGAAAATTAAGTATCAGGAATGATTACAAAAATACAAAGAAGCTCAAGATCATGAAGAAAATAATTAACGAAATGCATGAAGAAGTTAATATCATAAAACATGATTAGCCCTCGACTAAACAATAAGTTAGTAATTATTCATTTCTTATGAACACAATAGCAAGGAAATTATTATTTTTATTTGCATATTATATTTTCTTGTATTATTGGCACCACTAAGCTTTATGCTTAGCGCGTCGCTTTTGCAACGCGTAGGTAATGAAGAGTTGGACAGAGGGCCCAGAAGACCACAGCTTCGGTAAGGCGGTTCACGCTCGCATAGCGTCCGTGTCACCTCACAGACTACAGTGCATTGGTAGGACACTAGGTCCCATTTTGTATTTTGAGATTTTTGTAAATTTGGTAATTAAACTCTTATTTTATCATATGTATTTGAACAAATGTAATATAATTTTGTATTAATGTAAGTACTTGTAAATTGTGATTATAAATCACATGTGAGAATTTATTTATGATTTGAGTCTAATGATGATGTGAAATCAATGAATGACAAATAGAGGAATTGTTAAGAAAATTGTGTTTGTGAAAGGAAAAGTGAATACATAACTGTGACTTGTACATGATTATCACATGAGATGAATGATTGAGAAATGAATGGTGAAAAATGTTGAGATTTTGATATTGAAGTTTGAGAGTGATGAGATGATTGAATATGATCATAGGAAGTGTTTTTCACAGGTTCCGAAGAACTGTTTTCTCTATTTTTAGCCGGTACTCTGCCGGATTTTCTATAAAATTCTCGGAACCTCAAATAAATTATAATTTCGATAAATGGCTTAAATAAATTATATTTCACAAGTTATATTCAAAACTACGATAAAAATGAATTAAGATAAAATAGAGTGCTCGGCACACTGAGTGGCATAACTTGCTCGGCTACACTGTAGTCGGGTAAGGGGTGTCACAGCTTTTCATCCTCAGACGGATGGACAGTCAGAATGAGTAATTCAGGTAAACCTAAGAACTAATTGAATTTTTGCAATTACTCAACTCAACTCAACTCAACTCAACTAAGCCTTTATCCCAAAAATATGGGGTCGGCTATATGGATTCGCTTTTTCCACTCTGAACGATTTTGGGTTAAATCCTCAGAAATGTTTAATGCTTCTAAGTCATGTTGTACTACTCTCCTCCAAGTTAATTTAGGTCTACCCCTTTTTTTCTTTCTATCCTCTAACCTAATGTGCTCTACTTGTCTAACTGGAGCCTCCGTATGTCTACGCTTCACATGACCAAACCACCTCAATCTCCCTTCTCTCAACTTATCTTCAATTGGCACCACTCCTACCTTTTCTCTAATACTCTCATTACGGACTTTATCTAGTCTAGTATGGCCACTCATCCACCTTAACATTCTCATCTCTGCAACTCTTATCTTAGATGCATACGACTCTTTCAGTGCCCAACAGTCACTACCATATAACATAGCCGGTCGTATGGTTGTACGGTAAAATTTTCCTTTTAATTTATTGGGAATCTTACGATCACATAAAACTCCCGTGGCACGTCTCCACTTCAACCATCCGGCTTTAATCCTATGACTAACATCCTCCTCACATCCCCCATCTACTTGAAGAACTGAGCCTAGATATTTAAAGTGATTACTTTGGGGCAGTATCACTCCATTCAAACTAACTCCTTCCCTATCACCAGTTTGGCCTTCACTGAACTTGCAATGCATGTATTCTGTCTTCGTTCTACTTAACTTAAAACCCTTTGACTCTAGAGTGTTTCTCCAAAGTTCTAGCTTCCTATTGACTCCTTCTCGTGTCTCATCTATCAGAACAATATCATCCGCAAACATCATGCACCAAGGAATACTCTCTTGTATATGTTTCGTCAGTTCATCTAAAACTAATGTAAACAGGTAAGGGCTTATGGCTGATCCTTGGTGTAATCCAAATGAGATCGGAAAATCACTTGTGTCCCCTCCCACTGTGCGCACAATAGTAGTTGCTCCTTCATACATATCTTTCAATACTTGTATGTACCTAATAGATACCCTCTTTTGTTCTAACACATTCCATAAGACCTCTCTTGGAACACTATCATAAGCCTTCTCCAAATCAATAAAAACCATGTGTAGATCTTTCTTCACATCTCTATATTTCTCCATCAAGCTTCTAATGAGAAAGATCGCTTCCATAGTTGAACGACTGGGCATGAAACCAAATTGATTGAGAGAGATAGAAGTATCATGACGTAGTCGATGCTCCACAACTCTCCCACAACTTCATAGTATGGCTAATGAGTTTAATTCCCCTATAGTTTGAGCAACTCTGTATGTCTCCCTTATTTTTAAAAATAGGTACTAAAATACTCTTCCTCCATTCATTAGGCATTTTCTTTGAGTTTAGAATCTTATTAAATAATTTAGTTAACCATGCCACTCCCCTATCTCCCAAATACTTCCACACTTCAATTGGTATTTCATCGGGCCCACAAGCTTTACCCACTTTCATTCTCTTAAGTGCTTCCTTTACTTCTAAAGATCGAATCCTTCTAGTATAATTTATATTCTTTTCTATTGTTCTATAATCTATATTCACGCTATTACCATTTTGACTATTATTAAAGAGATCATTAAAATAATTTCTCCATCTTTCTTTAATGTCCTCATCTTTTACCAACACTTTTCCTTCTTTATCCTTAATGCACCTAACTTGATTGAGATCTTGACATTTCCTTTCTCTACTCCTTGCTAATCTATAAATATCTTTCTCCCCTTCTTTAGTTCCAAGTTTCTTATATAACTTTTCAAAGGCCTGTGCTCTTGCTTGACTAAGCGCCTTTTTGCTTCTTTCTTTGCTATCTTGTACTGTTCATATGCCTCATTATTATCACATTTAGGTAATTTCTTATACCATTCCCTTTTTCTCTTCACTGCCTTTTGTACTTCCTCATTCCACCACCATCTCTCTTTTGAGGGTGGTCCATGTCCTTTAGACTCTCCAAGTACTTTTCTAGCTACTTCTCTAAACTTTGATGCCATCTGTATCCACATATCATTGGCCTCCATATCTAGCTTCCATACTTCGGACTCGAGAAGCTCATTTTTGAACTTCACTTGCTTTACTCCTTTGAACTCCCACCACTTTGTTCGAGCTGACTATTTCTTCTAACCTTACTTGAATTGTTCCTAAACTTCACATCCAAGACCACCAACCTATGTTGACTTGTTAAAGCCTCTCCTGGAATGACCTTGCAATCCTTGCATAGATCTCTATTTGTCTTCCTGGTTAAGAGGAAGTCGATTTGGCTTTTATGTTGCCCACTTTTGAAAGTCACTAAATGTGACTCTCTTTTTATAAAGTAGGTATTTGCTAGTATTAGGTCGTATGCCATAGCAAAATTCAGGATGCTTTTCCCCTCCTCATTTCGACTGCCAAAACCAAAACCTCCATGAATATTCTCATAACCTTGCCTATCACTTCCTACATGTCCATTCAAATCTCCACCAATGAAAACATTCTCTTCATTCGGTATGCTTTGCATTAAATCATCCATATCTTCCCAAAACCTTTGTTTACTCTCACTGTCTAGTCCTATTTGTGGGGCATAAGCACTAACTATATTTATTATTTCTCCTTCTAGTACTAGCTTTACTAGTATAATTCTATCTCCTACTCTTTTCACAGCTACTACTGCGTCTTTCAATGTTCTATCTATGATTATACCCACTCCGTTCTTATTTCTCTCCTTTCTGGTAAACCACAGTTTGTACCCTGAATTACCCACTTCCTTACTTTTCTCTCCTACCCATTTAGTCTCCTGAATGCAAGCAATATTCACCCTTCTCCTTTCCAAGGTATCCACAAGCTCCATCAATTTTCCTGTAAGTGATCCAACATTCCAAGTACCAACCCTGATCCTCCTCCTATCCTGCTCCTTCCTAATTGGTCTCCTTCTATGATATCTTCTATTGTTTTCTATATCTATCTTGTGTGCTGTTCCACTATTTGTTCTACTATCTGTCCTATGGACTAACTTCTTTACCCACACCCGTCCATGATGTGGGAACCCTTGCTGACTTAACACCACACCCGGGCACCGGCATGGCGCGTCGCTTTCGGTGAACGCCCTACACCCTTGCATATTTATCACTACACCCGGGCTCCGATGTAGCGCGTCGTTAGTAGAGGACGCCCCAACGTTTATATCATTTGAATCCATATCATAGGGTGTGACGAAATTTTTACGCTGGTTGTCACCTACCGCAACCCTCCTCCTTTATCCGGGCTTGAGACCGGCTAAGTGCAAACTACTTAGGCGGAGTTAATTGAATTTTTGCAATTAATAAATTGAAATGATAGTAACAATGTGAATTATGTGATAGATCCTGGAGGATATGCTAAGGATTTGTGTTATTGAGTTTGAGGGGAGTTGGGATAGATACCTCCCACTGGCAGAATTTGCATACAATAATAGCTACCAAGCTAGCATCCAAATGGCCCCGTATGAAGCACTGTATGGGAGGAAATGTAGAACCCCAGTAAGTTGGATTGAATTGGGCGAAGATAAGCTGGTAGGACCAGACTTGGTGAAACAAACTGAGGAGAAAGTAAAGATAATCAAAGCTAACCTGAAGGTTGTCTCAGATAGACAGAAATCTTATGCCGACTTGAAGAGAAAAGAGATAGAATATGCAGTTGGCGATAAACTGTTTCTCAAAGTCTCACCGTGGAAGAAAGTACTGAGGTTTGGGAGAAAGGGTAAGTTAAGCCCTAGGTTCATTGGCCCATATGAAGTCATTGAACGTGTGGGACCAGTAGCCTATCGGCTAGCTTTACCACCAGAACTGGATAAAATACACAATGTATTCCATGTTTCTATGCTGAGAAGATATCGCTCAGATCCTTCACATGTCATTTCCATGGAAGAGATTGAAATCCAACCGGACTTGACATATACAGAAGAACCTATCCAGATCCTAGCTTCGGGAAGTGAAGGAACTGAGAAATAAACAAATTCCACTGGTGAAAGTGCTTTGGAGGCACCACAACACTGAAGAGGCAACTTGGGAAAGTGAAGAGATAATGAGGCAACAGTTCCCTCAACTGTTTGCATCAGGTAAATTTCGAGGATGAAATTTTTCTTAGAGGGGAAGAGTTGTAACATCCTCATTTTCGCTAGTCCGTACAGTCTACTGTTTCGGTGACCAGTGTCGGTCCGGACAGCTAGAACGTTCGCAAAAAAAAAATATATTTAAACTAAAGTGAGGAACCATGATTAACTCAAATATTAATAAGAAAAATTTAGGAAAAATTTTAGAAATAAAATACAACCAAGTTAAATGAGTCGGTGCCCTAGCGATGGGTAACCTAGTGAGAAGTTGTGTTCTCGCAACCAGGAGCCCTAGACCTAGGGAAAAAAAATTATAAAATAATTTTTGGGACTCCATAGAAGGGTTATTAAGGTTCTTATTGCATTAAAATGCCAAGAAAATACTTAGAAAAAATTTTCAATCGGTAAAGACAATTTTGGCCCGTTAAGCCAAACGGAGGACATTTTGGTCATTTCGTCTTCAGAGATGATTTTTGGGCCAACTTGTTCAGTTAAATAAATAATTTATATAACATAAAATATGATTAAATGTTGTTAAAAATTTAATTGCAATTAAATAGACAAGAAATGGAGTAAAAATGAAAGAAAATAGATTTATGACATCACCATGAGGTCATTTAAAATTCTCCCAACCAACCCAATGTTGACACATGGCATAAGCTCACTTAAAAGAGACAAATGGGCTGGAAATGGAACAAAAAAATCAGAATTCTTCAACCTTTGGGGCAGCAAAAAACGTGGAGAGAGAGAGAGAGGAAGAAAAAACTCCATTAAAGCTCACCCAAGCTCCCAGCCTCACCAAATTTCACTCCAAAACCCTAGCCTTCTTCACAAAAAAATTAACCTAGCACCTTGAGGACACTTTGGGCAGCAAAAAGAAAGAAAAATCAAGAAGTTTTCTAAGCTAGGGAAACTCTCCAACAAAGGTTAGTGACCTAACCTTAAATTTTTACTTTGAATACATGTTTAGGGACTTGAATAAGTGTGAATTGCAAAGAAAAATTATTGAATAACATTTGGATGGAAACCCTAGATTTTGGGAAGCCATGGTTAGGGTTTGATTGGGTTGAGTTTAATTAAATTAAAAGACTATTATGGCTGCCCACACCATGTATTTACTAAGTGGATTGATGAAATGCAAGTTAAATGCATGATTTGAGATGTTAGGGTTAGGGTTTGGGGTGGAAAAATGGGACTTTGAGCATGTAATGATGAAAGTGAGTTTTAATGGTCAATTAGTGACCATTTGGTTCTTTTTAAATTAAAAATTAAGTGTGTTGAGTGATGGGATTGGGTTTGGTGTGGCTACCATTAAAGGGACCTGCAGAATGGAGTGACCTGCAGAATTGGACTTGAGTGCAGCAGGTTTGGGCAGCCATAACTTGAATTGTAGAGGTTTAATTGGTTCAAGACCAATTGTACATGAAACTAGACACATAATGGAACAACTTTCATGAAGAAATCATGCCCATAAAACCAAACCAAGTGGACCAAAAGCTTGCTCAAATCCGAGTGACCTGCAGGCTATTTCTGCAGAATGACCAAATGAACAGTGGCCATAACTTAATGTAGAAAGGTCCAATTGAGCTGAAATTTTACCAGCAACAATATGAGATATATACAAACAACTTTCATGAAGAAACCTATCCCAAATTATGAACAGAACCTATCCAATAAGTGAGTTGCAGTCAGGGACCTGCAGTCTGATTCTGCAGAATGACCAAATGGCCATAACTCAATGTAGAAAGGTCTAATTGATCTGAAATTTTACCAGCAATAAGATAAGATATAGACCAACAACTTTCATGAAGAAACATATCCCAAACTATGACCATAACCTATCCAACAAGGGAGTTGCAACATCGCTCATCGTGATCGTAGATATGGTCGACCCGTAAAAATTCCTATCAGGCCAGTTGTGATTTTTGGACCATAACATGAGCTAAAAAACTCCAAATGGAGTGATTCAAAAAAAGAAATTCAACTCGACAAAATACGAAACAACTTTCATGTTGATCATTTTACCAAATTCCAGCCGCAAAAATGACTAATGAAACAGTAAAAATGAGGCAAGAAAATTGAAAATTCTGCTTACTTAACATTAAGCTTAGAAATGGTATTGGCAACCAATACCAACAAAATTTGAATGCAAAATGTGGTATGTTGGGAGTATTAAAACTAATATACCTATTGTCTATGCAAAAGTCAACATTTTGGTTGACTAATGAAGTGACTAGTAACACTAAAACTTGAAATTCAAAAATTGTAAAACTTAAAAGTGTAAAATGCCCTAGTATACATAACAAGATTGGTTTGGATAGCTTGGCATGCCAATAGGGTTCTGTTAGCAGTACTGCATATGGCTTTATGCCATTCTGTGTTTCATGGCTTTCCCATGCCATTCTGTAACACCCTCCCGGTAGCAACTCCGTACATTCTCACTGCTCTGGATCAGACGGGTCCCATACCTAGAACGTCCGGAAAAATATTTAAACTAAAGTCAAGAACCAAAATTAACTCAAATATTAATAAGATAAATTTAGGAAAAATTTTAGAAATAAAATACAACCAAGTCAAATGAGCCGGTGCCCAAGCGATGGGTAACCTAGAGAGAAGTTGCGGTTCTCGCAACGAGGAGCCCTAGACCCGGGAAAAAATTCATAAAATAATTTTTGAGACTCCAGAGAAGGGTCATTGAGGTTCCTATGGCATTAGAATGCCAAGAAAATATTTAGAAAAATTTTACAATCGATACAGACAATTTTGACCCGTTAAGCCAAACGGAGGGCATTTTGGTCATTTCGCCTTCAGAGACGATTTTTGGCCGACTTGTCCAGTTGAGTAAATAATTATTATGACATAAAATATAAATTAATATTGATGAAAAATTAATTGAAAGTTAGTAGAAAAGAAAAGAAAAGAAAATGCAATAAAATGCCAAATATGACATATTGTGATGTCATTTAAAAAGCTTCCTCCAATCACAATTAAACAACCCTTTAATTAACTAATAAAAGAGACCAAAGGAGACCAAAAATTCTGGTCATCTTCTTCTTCTTCTTCAGCTAAAACGTGACCTCTCCTTTTCCATAACCCTCCATGAAAGTTTCCTTTAATTACTTCCATTTCCCATGAAATTCCACTACTAAACCCTAAGTCACCTTCATTAAAACTTGTCCACTCATCTTGGGAAAGTGATTGGCAGCCTAGAAAAGGAAAGAAAGTGAAGAATTTGAGCTCTTGAAAAGCTCTCAAGTGAGGTTAGTGCTTATTTATATAAGTATTTCTTTTATTTCATGTTAGGAACTTGAAATTGTTGTGAAATGGTAGATTAAATGAACTAAACTCATGTATATGTACCCTATAAATTTTCGGCAGCCCTAGGAAGGAATGAGTTTGATTGTATTAATGGACTTAGAGTGAATTGGAGATTATGTTTAAAGTGTATACATATATATATACGAAGAATGAAAGAGTTAACTAAAGAAATTGTGAAAACCATGACTTTGAGCTAGGGTTTAGGAGTGAAAATTTGACTTTGCTTATGAAATTGTTAAAGAACATTCTAATGGTCAATTAGTGACCATTTGAGGTAAGTTGACCATAATTAGGAGTGAATTATTGCATGGTAAAGTGGAATGGGCAGGCTGCCCAATGAGTGCAGTAGGGTGGCTGAGATTTCAGTCCACTTGGACTGCCATATCTTTGGCTGTGTTGGTCCAATTGGTGTTTGTCCAATTGAACATGAAACTAGGCTTATAATGGCACATTTTTTTCTGAAGAAACCAAGCCCAAAAGACCAAAGCAAGAGGACCAAAAGTTGGCCCCAATCTAGATACCCTGCAAACAGCCCTGCAGAATGACCAAATGAACAGTAAGCCATAACTCACTGTAGAATGGTCAAATTGACCTGAAATTTTTACAGTAACAAGATATGATATAGACAAACAACTTTCATGAAGAACATCACCCCAAATTATGCCATTAACCCATTCAAATTATTGAGCAAAGTTAAGTTATCAAACCTGCAACTCTGCAGATTTTCATTTGAGCAGTAATGTTTGGATGGCTATAACTCCCTCTAGAAAACTCGGATTTAGCCAATTCCTGAACCGATGGAAACCTAAGGCATAGTACAACATTTCATATGAAGAAAGTTAGACCAAATTATGAACTTAACTTGGTCAAATTACTGACCAAAGTTGGACCAAAATCTGCCAAAACCCAAAATTTCAGCATGAACAGTACACGTGAACAGTAAATTTATTTTGGCCATAACTTGAGCTACAAAACTCCAAATGGAGTGATTCAAAAAAGGAAATTTAACTAGACAAAATAAGGAACAACTTTCATGTTTACCATTTCCTCAAATTCCCACTGTAACAGTGCTTAATGGAACAATAAAGTTAAGCTTCAAAAACTGAAAATTTTGTTTCCCTTGGTTTAAGCCTAGAAATGGTAATGGTGATCACTTCCAACAAGTTTAAATGAAAAATGTGGTATGTTTGAAGTGCCAAAGTTAATGTACCTACTTTCTATGCAAAAGTCAACTTTCTTGTTGACCAATGAAATGAATAGTGACACAAAAAGTTAAAATTCAAAGATTGAAGAATTTTAAAGTATTAAATGCCCTAGTATACCTAACAAGATTGGTTTGGATAGTTTGGCATGCCAATAGGGTATTGTTTTAGCAGTACTGCGAAAGGAAAGGCTTTGTGCCTGTATTGATGGCTTTATGCCCGTATCCATGGCTTTTATGCCCGTATTCATGGCTTTTATGCCCGATTATGTGATATCATAGCTTTTAGCTATATTGATTGCATACGTGGTTGACGTTCTGCGTCCCATGGTATGACAGCCCGAGGCACAGCGGTGCCCAGTGCCAATGACCTGTTATCCAGTCCAGTCATCCAGTATAGGTTACTTGGGCAACCAAATGAATGGAAAAGTATAACTGTGAACTGATTATTAAAGAAAATACGAAAATTAAGTATCAGGAATGATTACAAAAATACAAGGAAGCTCAAGATCATGAAAAAAAAAAATATAATTAACGAAATGCATGAAGAAGTTAATATCATAAAACATGATTAGCCCTCGACTAAACAATAAGTTAGTAATTACTCATTTCTTATGAACACAATAGCAAGGAAATTATTATTTTTATTTGCATATTATATTTTCTTGTATTATTGGCACCACTAAGCTTTATGCTTAGCGCGTCGCTTTTGCAACGTGTAGGTACTGAAGATTTGGATAGAGGGCCTAATAGACCACAGATTCTGTAAGGCAGTTCACAGTTCTGCATAGTGTCCGTGTCACCTCACCGTCTACAGTGCATTGGTAGGACACTAGGCTTCATTTTGGTATTTTGTAATTGATTTTTATTTTCCTTTGTGTAAATGAAACTTATGTAATGTATTTTGTTTTTCATGTAAATAATGTAAAATTGTGTTTGTAAATGGAAAAGTGAATATTGATCTGTGACTATTACATGACTA
The DNA here is from genome assembly GCF_030052815.1 of Hevea brasiliensis. NCBI lineage: Eukaryota > Viridiplantae > Streptophyta > Magnoliopsida > Malpighiales > Euphorbiaceae > Hevea > Hevea brasiliensis. Next base: position 34,756,751 of record NC_079499.1, on the reverse strand, counting down.
TCAAATGTGATGAATGATTGAGAAACGAATGGTTGAAAAATATTGAGATTTTGATATTGGAGTTTGTGAATAGATGAATATGATTATTAGAAGTGTTTTTCACAGGTTCCGAAGAATTTTTTTCTCCATTTTTAGCCGGTACTCCACCGGATTTTTTTTTTTAAATTTTCGGAACCTCAAATAAATTACAATTTCAAAAAATGAATTATATTTCACAAGTTATATTCAAAACTACGATAAAAATGAATTAAGATAAAATAGAGTGCTCCGGCACACTGAGTGGCATAACTTGCTCGGCTACACTGTAGTCGGGTAAGGGGTGTCACACATTCTGTGAAATAATAGCCTTTGGCTATGTTATTTGAGTTGATATACTTGGGTTTTAACTCTGATCATTATTACAACTTATTAGTTGTTCTATTGCACACCGGGAGACAAAATGTGACCGATGGTGTAATGGTCCGAGGTACTTAGTACCCAGTGCCAGTTTACCCGTTTATCCAGTCCAGTCAATTAGTATGGGTTACTCGGGCAATGTTAAAGAACCTTACCAAAATTTTAATTTAATAATAATGCAAATAGTATCAGAAGTTAAGTCTACCAAAAATTGTAAACACACATTCTGCATCTTTGTTTTATTTTATTTTATTCATTTTATTTTATTTTATATTGTCACCACTAAGCAGAATTGCTTAGCACGTCGCTTTTGCCACGCATAGGTACTGGAGACCTAGCTGGTGAGCCCAACAGACATCAGACCGGGTGAGCCTTCAGATTTGCATCTGGAGTCCCGAGTCACCTCACTCCTGCAGTGCATATGGTAGGACATAGGATTTTGGGAGTATTTTGTATTTTGGCATTTTGTTTTAATTTGGATTGTAATTATAAACTCCTGTAATTATGTATTAATGTAAATATATGAAATTTCATATTATTGAGATTTTCTGCATTATGTATGTTGATAAATGAAATGTTGAGAATTATTTGTGAATATGCTTCAAGTGATGAAGTGAACAGAAAAGTTTTGAAAATAATATCGTGATTGAGATTGAGATTTTGAGATTGACTTGAATATATATAATGAAGTTTGGATTTGGAAATTATTTTGGAAGTGTTTTTAAATAGGTTCAGAAGAACTGTTTTTCCAATTTACAGCCGGCACCCTGCCGGATGTTCTATAAAATTTACGATTAAATTCAGATTTATCAAAATTGAAAATAAATGAATTATAAAGGGATAAATTGTAATAGAAACATATATTGGTGCTCCGGCACACTGAGTGGCATAACTTGCTCGGCTACACTGTAGACGGGTAAGGGGTGTCAAAAGCGAGATGGCCTTTGCCTCCACAGTTAAAGCAAGCTTCTGTTGCCCAATAATATTCTCCCCCATGAATCTTGCCACATGTCTCACAGAGGTGGGGAGGATATGAACCCCTGGTCGACTGCTGATCAGATCTAGGGGGTCTCTGTCCAGAGAATCTGCCCCTTCTAAACCTTCCTCCTCTACTCTGCTAGGTCCCCCAAAATTCTTCTTTTTTCCAGATGTACCACTGGGACTTTGCTCTACTAACTTTTCCCCTTTATCTTTCTCTGATTTTTCACTGTTCTCAGATTTTTGTTTTGCTGGGGTCGCTTCTAATTCAATCCTTTCCAACTCAAGTGCCTGAGAGATGAGCTCAGAGAAGTTACTGTGTCTGAATCCCACAACCTGCATCCTCAAACTAGGCTTCAAACCGGTCTCAAATCTCTTGCACCTTTCTTTGTTGGTGGATAGGAGACTCCCTGTATAATGGCTTAAGTGGGAGAACTCCCTCTCATACTATGCCATAGATTTATTCCCTTGCTTCAGACTCAGAAATTTTTGCAGTTTTTGATCTACATATGCATCTGGGACATATTTCTGTCAAAACTCTCTAATGAAGTCATCCCAGGTCAACACTGGCGGTTCTACCAAGCTGTGGGGGATGGTCTTCCACCAATTATAAGCATCTCCTTGTAGCAAAGATACCGAATACTCAAATTTCAGTTCATCTAGGTAGTGCAGCTTCTTGAACACTCGGTCCATCCTCTCTAGCCACTGCTCTGCCTCTAAAGGGTCCACTGTACCCTTAAATTCTGTCACCCTATACTTCAATAGCTTGTTATATTGTCTGACCGGAGTTTGAGGTTGCACCACAGAAGTCTAGGGTGGAGCTTGAGTAGGTATACTTCCAGCCATTTGTTGGAACATCGCAGCCATTTGCTAGGCAAACTGTGCCAAAAATTGTGGCATTTGTGGGCCTGATGCCACTGACCCACTAATATTTTGGAGAGCTGGGGCTTTCCCTTGGGCCTTAGCCTCTACAGACTACTCAACAGAGAGATCCCTTTCTTCCATTTCAAATTGGAGTTGAGATATCTCCTGAATAAATAACACAAGGAGTTTCCCTCTGTTAGTTCATATTTATGATGTAATGCACTTTATGTAACAAATAAGGACATTGAGCAGCTATACTTATCAAAGAAAAGACACAAATTCACAAGTTAAAACATATTTTTAAAATTTTTTTTGATACCACTAAAACATGTCACACCTTACCCCTCTGTAAGACATAACATGATCCCATAGAATACCTAATGAACTACCGAACTTCACCTACCGACAACTCATTAAGTACCTTATAAGGGATTTTGAAAACCTTTTTCTTACTTTTTGGAAGTGGTGATCATTTTCTTACATTTAATATAAGTTTAAAAGCTAGCTAAAATTTTTTTTCCATTTTTATTTTTACACAAATTTTGGAAAAAATTGGATAGAGTGCCATCTGTATTTTAAGAAAACAGTTCTTCACAAACTTGTAAAAATACTTCTAATAATTTATTTCATCAACTTAATAACTACCACAACAAACTTCAAAATCATTTCTCAAACTCCAAAATTCAAATCAATAATTCACAACTCAATATTTCCATTCATTTTTCATTAAAGTAAAAACAAATTATATTTATCAATCACTTTACATTAGTAAATCCAAAATGATATTATTGCAACTTTATACAACTGCTCATGACCAGTTTTTACATATACATACAGTTACATACACAAATATAAACATTACATTCAGGGTATAAATTTATACCCGATAAAACTTCAGGAAAGGTGGCTCCAAGATTCTCAACAGCTCACTTTGCTGCTCCTCTAGTCTCTATATCTGCAACAGCAATAGCAGTCATCGCTGAGTACTATGACTCAGTGATGCACAACATACTAAAATAACATTTATGCATAATTCAAATCACATTTATTCAAATATTGAACTGAATATGAAAAACAGATACGAAACATGATTTATAAAATTTTAATCCAAACAATTTCATTTAGGAAATCTCAAAACAAATTTCATAAAAACACACAGTTATATCATGCCATTCGAAACATATTCATTTTAATAGCCAGACGCTTATGAGAAATCACAAGGCTAGCTATCTCAAGTATATTGTCACACCCTACTCCTCCGTAAGACATGACATGATCCCATAGTATACCTACTGAATTACCAACTTCGTCTACTGATAACCCATTAAATACACTACAAGGGATTTTAAACCTTTTCTTACTTCTTTTTATAGTGGTGAGCACTATTTATAGGTGTTAAATTTTTTTTTTTTTTTAACTGAAGTGAAACTAAATAACAATTTTGAGTATCAATAATTCCTGCAAAAATTTTGGCAAAGTGCCATTTGTATTTTGAACAAAACAGTTCTTCAAAAACCTGTAAAAAGCACTTCAAATATATTTCTCAATCCCAACTCCAACATCAAATCAACACAAAAAGTTTCTCAACTTTGCTAACTTAAATCCATAATAATTTTTCAGTGCTTTCAAAAGCTGAATTAAAAGAAATATATCACAATATTTACAAGCTAAGATAATTTACAAATTTATTTTACATTTTCAATGTACAATTTTAATTTAGAACTTATTTTACAACTTCAATATAAAATTTTAAATTTACAACTGCTCAAAACCAAGAACACTATATACATACAGTGAACATACATTACAATACAAAATGCAAAATATGGTATACTCAATATACCCGATGAACTCTCAATATAGCATTAATAGCCTAGTCTGCTGCCCTGTCAGTCTGTCTACCTGCGACAGCATTGAAAAGCTATCGCTGAGAAAATTTACTCAGTGGTGCACAATAACAATTTGAAATGCGATATATAAATCTTTTGTTGACAATTCACAAATCAAATAATTCACAATTTACAAAGTTCATATAACACAAATTTGATCAAATAACTAAGTAACACAGTTTTGCTAATCAATAACACAATTTGATCAAATAATTGAATGATACAGTGTTGCCAATCAATAACACAATTTAGGCCATGATACAATTTTCCTGCACATGTCGTGTTGTACATCACAACAAGACACACTCACCCTAATAATCGAAATTAATGAGGGAGGAAGCTAGCTAAATAATGAGAACTCATCCACACTCACCTCAGACTAACAAGTCAAAGAGGGAGGAATATAATCACACTCACCCCATAAATGGAGGAGGAAAATAGTAATATTGTCATGCCAAGTGTGAATCAAAACAATTCCAAATCACAATATTTAAATATTTCATACAAACCACAAATCATATTTTATCTCAAAATTTTCATTTACAAATTAGGCAACACAATAATTTCCAAATAAAATTCCCAAGTCAAAACAATAAAAAATTATTCATAACTCAATTCTCCAAATAAATTTTCTAGTAAAAGCAGTGAATATAAAAAGTATTGTGCACAGACACAATTTAAAACTATAATGTTCAAATAAATTTTTAAGTAGAAAATAAGAAATCAAAATTATTGTGTACAAACACAATTTAAAACAATAACATACAAATAATCATAATTTATTTCAATTGAAAAATTCAAAAGAAATAACTATTGTGCACAAACCTCTGATATATGCCTCTAGGCTCTGACTTAGTGTTTCCTTCCCTTTCCCTGAGTCTTTGCTAACTAAAACACACAATTTGAAGTGTTTCAGTACTCATTTAAACCGTCTCTAACAATAATACTTCATACTTAATTTATTGAATTTTATTATTTCCTTAGTCAACCTAAGATGTTGACCCTCGATGTAGTATAGGTGAATTAGGTTTTAATGTTACCAATATGTCACATTTTATAGCCTTTTAGTATTGTTACATGTTACCAAACTCATTTCCATGTATATTGCGTTTTATTGCAATTTGTCAGATTCCGATATACTAATTTGACCTAGCCGAAAGACCTAGTTCCCTCGGTTTTCGGGTTTCGGTCAAAACTACAAACTTGTAAATCTATATCTTATTGCACGTGGGGTAAATTTCAAGTCATTCTGAGTTTACTAGACCAAGTTATGGTCATTTTACTATTGCTGGTCAGAATGCACCAAATTGGTCACTTTAGGTCATTTTTAGGTCACTTTTGGTTCGGCCAGTTTTTGGACCCAAACTTGTGCAAGCTATTTGGCTTGGTTCTGGCTATTTCTGGGCTTTGGTGTCTTCATAAGACTTGTAGATATATGTCTCAACTATTCATGGTAAAGTTTTAGGTCAATTGGACCTGTTTTGACTGAGTTATGGCCAAAATACTAACTGCTACCCAAATGGTAAATTTTCAAGCCTTAAATGCACTAATCTGGATTTGGTCATTTTTCAAGTTACCTTCCAAGCAGAATTTTGGTAAGCTTCCTTCATGAAAGTTGGCACTTTTTGTGCCTAGTTTCACCTCCAATTGGTCTTATACCAATTGGAGCTACACACTTAAGGTTCTAAGCCAAAATACACACTGCCCTATTGCACATTATTCATCACTCATCAAAGGACACATTTAACATTACCAAGTTACACATCCATGTCAATTCTGGTTTGTACCATAACCTAAACACATTTTATTTCACATTTTTTGTCATTTTGGTAGCTTATAATCACACTCAATATGCACCTTATAGTACAGAATTTACCAAGTCCAAATTACAAACAATTTAGCCACATAACCTAGCTCATTTACATGTCCACATTCAAACTCTTATACACATATACAAGCTGCCATAACAAGCACCATAATTCAACAATATAATTCCACAAACCAAACCATGAAGCAACATATTTTGGCCCACCCTTCAAATTTCCGAATTGTAGTCTCCTTTAATTAGCTTTCCAAGCTTCCAAAGTCAAGTATACATTCACATATACATCACCCAATTTATTCCTACACACATAAACACTTCATCAACACTTTAATCTACCATTCACATGCAAGGATAAACTATTCTTATGGAGTTTCCATGGCTGTCAAAAATGTACATCTCCCTTAAAACATCAAACTCCAAAAATCTTTCCATAATTCAACTACCCATAACATCCATACAAACTTTAACGGAGTAAGCATCAAAAATACCTACTTACCACTTTGAAAACTCTTCAAAACCTTGACTAAACTTAATCTTCTTACTGCCTATCTACTGCCCAATTGGTGTAGAGCAATTTTAGTGAAGGGAGCATTGAAGGATCATGGCTTGATCATGGGAAATGGGAGCTCAAAGGTAGGACGGCCATGGAGTTTGGGAGAGAATTTGAAATCGGCAATGAAGGATGAAGGTGATAAAGGTGATGAATTGCTGTCCACATTTGTCCACATGTGCTTATATGGTTTCACTTAGTGTCCCATTCACTTGATTAAGTATTTACTATTCCAAAGTTTCCAAATTATCACATTTAACTCCCATTTTTTGCTATTTAAACTATGTACCACCAATTTAATTTTTCATGACATTTTCCAAGTGTAACATCATTTATTTTTAATGTACATTTAGGTCAAAAGACAATTCAGGGTGTCAAATGACCACAATGCCCCTGTTCGGGTTGCATTCCTAATTTTTCGGCAACACCGAGTTTTGTCATTTTCCCGATTTCTCACTTTTCTTTGTACTAATTATTTTTTTTTTTTTTTGATATTTATAATGATATTTATGCTTCAATAGGTCTTTAATAATGTCTTAAAAATATTTTCCAAGGTTCCTCGTGGTCCAAGGCTAGTCAACGGTCCACGCCGCAACTTTCCGATGCGGTCACCCATCGCTAGGGTTCTCGGCTCGTTTAACTTGGTTACATTTCATTGCTATTATTTTTCCTTTGTTTTTCTTGTATTTTCTTTTCTTGTATTTCATTATTTTATGTCTCCTCATCTATATCAAAGTGTAGTTCTAGGCATTCTAGCTGTCCGGACAACACTGGTCACCGGAACAGTAGAACGCACTACTGAACTTAGGGGTGTTATATATATGGATATCCATTTAAATTTCTTCTTCTATTGGCACATGCCTCAACACTTCAGCTAGAGAAGGAATCAAAATTCAAAACTAATTTCCCCCACTAGTCATGCTAGTAAGGCATTCAAATATATGGTCATGACACTGTGGTTTTAAAATTGTCTTAGCAATTTACTAAACATGTATTGTCATTTTGAAACACATACAAGTAAACTTTCAATAATTTAAGTCAAAAGCATAATAACATTTCAATACAATTGAGTCACAATTTAATATCTCAATTCATTTAAAATAATTTGCAGAAGAAAATTTACAGAAATTCTATGTTGTGAACAAACCTTATACGAGTCACCTCTTGGCCTTGACTCGATGCTTTGGGTTCTTTCCCAATATTCTTTTCCACTGAAATGCACAATTTTACAGTGTTTCAGTACCATAAATTATCATAAGTCCAAAAATAATTTCAAATCTAACTTTAATATGATTAATTTGACGTTTTTTGAAATTTGTATTTCGGGGTTACTATTCATGATACTATTCAAGTTAATTTGTTGACTTTCTAATGCTTAATAGGTATGGAAATTCTAATTTGACCCACATACCACATTTTGGTTATCAAATTTGTTGGTTTTGGTTGTTTTCTCAAACTTTAAGTCCCTTAGGCACAAATTTCAATTTTTTAGTTTTGGTGTTCAGTTTTGCACTGTTCTATTAGTCATGTTGCTGCGATAATTTGGCTAAGTTTTCTTTATAGAAGTTGTTCCTTATTGTCTTAACTTTATTTCCCTTTTTGAAGCACTCCATTTGGAGTTTTGTAGCCTAAGATATAGCCATTTGAACATGGCTGGCTCGATTTGGGATTACCCAGAATTCTAGGCAAATTTTGGATTTTGGCAATTTTTATGGTTGAATACAGGTTGATTTTCAAATAGGTTATGCTCAAATTTGGGTTTGTTTTCTGTATGAAAGTTGTAGGTTTATGTCTCAGCTTTCTATCGGTAAAAATTCAGGCCATTTGGACCTTCCAAGACCAAGTTATGGTCATTTACGTAACTACTGTTCATTTGGTCTTTTTTGTACAGGTCAGTTTGCCAATTTCAGATTTGGCCTAATTGTTCACAAAGTTGTGGTCACTTTCTAAGCATGATTCCTGAATGAAAAATGTGCCAGTTTGTGTCTAGTTTCATTCCTTATTCACCTCACACCAATTGGGTAGGTAAAGTTTTAGTTTTGGTCCCTGAAAGGGACCTAGGTCAAGCTGCCTACAGATTGACCTTCACCAATCTGAATTTAAACTTGTTTTCAACAATTCATACACACCACAAATAGTCACAATTGACCATTTTTGAACTCAAATAAGGTTAATAACATCATTTGGCCAATTCTCAAATTTTTTTTAATTTTTCACAATTTCAAAACCCTAACTACACACAAAGTTCAATCTATTGCAATTTAAGGTGTATATTCATGATCTATACACTTAATTCACTTCAAATAATCATTCAAAACCATCAAACTCATTCATATCAAACCCTAACCTTAGCTGGATGAATTTCATGTTTGGTCCCTCAGCAATTATTTTTGTTTGATTTTAAGTTGATTTCTAGTTTAATTATGCTAAACACACAAATAATAAACTAAAAATTTCAACTTAAATTACTAACCTCAACTTGGATGTCCTATTCTTCAATTCTCTTCTTTTTTCCTTTTCTTTTTTTCTCCAATCTTCTTTTCTAATTGAGATAGCAAGCTTTTATGGAAAATTTTGGGGGAATTTAGGGTTATGTGTGTGGAAAATCAAGCTTGAATCAAGCTTTAATGGTGATCTTTTATGGAGGTTTGAGAGAGAATTAAGAAAGAAAGAGAGAGCTACAGCTAGGGGTGGAAGACCAACAATTTTTCTTTTAATTTTTGTTATTTTTGTGTATTTATCTATTATAATTGACTTAGTTAAAAATCTAATTAATTGGAATTTATTTACCCCATCATGCTTATGTCACTTTGGGTGATGCCATTATTCTTTTTTTTTTCTTTTTTTTTTCTTTTTTTTATGTAATTATTTGGCTATTTGACTTGGTCGAAAAGGTTGGGAAATTAAAATTAATTTTGACATCATATGTGATGTCATCATTATGATGTAATAAGTCCCATTTTTATTCTGTCTTTTTCTTTAAATTTTTCAATAGTTCTTTAATTTAATTTTTTATTCCAAAATTTTCGTTTCTTCGATTTTATTGGACAGTTAGGTTAGGAGTTAGCTCTAGGGGTGAGTTGACCAAATCATTCCTTGCCGGTTCAATTCGGTTTGTAAGTTATTCTATATCTTTTCTAAATCTCTGACCTAATTATTTGACCTGTTTAACAACTCTTTTTCATGATTTTCTCTTTTCTACTATGTTCACAATAGTCCTAAGGACCCCAGCAACGCATTTTACGGTTCGAAATTTTAGTTTAGATTGACCTCGCAGTCATTCCCGAGAAGGTCACCTATCACTGTGACTCCTGGCTCATTTAGCTTCTTATGTTCTGTTTTTCTTATTTATACTTAACTATTTGGCATTTACTAATTATTTGCATTCAGGGCTTAACTAGGTGTCTTAGATGTGGTTCTAATTCTCTTAATTGTTCGGACTAACACCGGTCTCCGGAACAATAAAATATACCAGGCTATGCAAATAGGGGTGTTAAAGGAATCAACTTAACTAATGCAAGATAAGTCAATAATGGATGTGCCTGAGATTTTGAGCTTTAGGAGCTAGGTAAAGGATTGAACCTAACATTAGATGTGATGGGCGAGGAGTTGCTCACTTATAGTTTATTGTAATTCCAATAATGGATGTGTCTGAGGATGATCAATAGAATTATAAGAATTCAATCACCCACTAGAAATCCATCCAACTAGGATTTCCGTTTTCTACTTTGGAAGTGTAGGATTCGCTAAGTAAGTGGGAGGACCAATTTGATTAAAAGACCATAATCATTTTGGTTAATTACATGATACATTTACTAATTAATCTGGTTATTTTCTGCAGTTAATTTTCTGATAATAATGAGCACAGAACAACCACCATCATCTAATATCCTTACAAGTATACTTGATCGAAATAGGTTGACAGGACCTAATCTATCTGATTGGCTAAGAAATTTGAAACTTGTCCTGAACCTTGAACATATAGGATATGTTCTAGACTCATAGGTTCCTGGTCCCTTACCTCCAGAGGCTACATAAGAGAAACATGAAACTTTGGACAAGTGGAAGGAGCATGATATGAGAGCCAAGTGTTACATACTTGCTTCTATGAGTAATGAGTTACATAAGCAGCATGAGAACATGCAGAGTGCGAGTGAGATCCTCCTTCACCTACAAGAGTTATATGGTGAGCACAACAGGAATGCTAGGTATGAGATATCTAGACAGTTATTCCGCATGAGGATGTCTGAGGGACAAAATGTTGGGGATCATGTCCACAAGATAATTCGGCTGATTGAGCAGCTAGAACATCTTGACTTTAACATGGATTTCCAACTGCAGATGGATTTGATCATTCTGTCCCTTCCTGAGTCATTTGGGAATTTTGTGACAAATTTCCATATGACTAAACAGGAATGCACCTTGGCTGGTTTACTCAACATGTTGGTTATTGCCCAAAAAAATATACCGAGCAATAAAGGAAAAGTGGTAGCCTTGATTGCATCTTCTTCTGGAAAGTCCAACAAGAAGAAGGGCAATAAGAAAAAAAAAACCTCAGATTCCTGGTCCTTCCAAGAAAATAGCTAAACAGAAAGGGAAGACTAAAGCTGATGGAGGCAAAGGAAAGTGTTTCCACTGCCAGCAAGATGGGCACTGGAAAAAGAACTGCCCAGGGTATCTTGCTTCTCTGAAGGACAAGAAGGATACACCTTTGAAAGGTATGTCTGATGATACTCATAGTTCATCTACAGCTTGGGTTTTAGATACTGGTGCCAGTTTTCACATTTCTTATGATATGCAGAAACTAGCAAATAGTAGTAGCTTACGTTCTCGATATGTTAGACTCCGAATTGGCGATGGCTCAACTGTTAAAGCTTTAGCCATAGGATCTAAATCTTTTTACATGTCTGGACATGTTTTGTGTTTGGATAATATTTTATATGTACCTGATGCTTTTAAGAACATCGTTTCTATATCTAGTTTGACTAGAAATGGCTATGAATTTTAGTTCACAGATGATATTTTTTATTTTGGAAATAAATATGTTGATTCAGGTTATATGCATGATAGTCTTTATTATTTGGATAATAATGAAAAACACAAAATGAATGCAAGTGATCTAAATAAATGCAATGCCATGGTGAAAGTCAACTCAAGTTCAAAATATATTTGGCACTTAAGGTTAGGTCATGTT